>NC_091987.1:72568631-72868700 GCF_044704955.1 Pristiophorus japonicus | reverse complement strand
GGCAGGGGCAGAAACATGACTGGTTTGTTTTAATGGGATGACATGATATGGATGTCATTTAATTAACACTGCTAATGCTATTCAGGATATCACTTACCCTCTGATTAGGTAGTGAACCTGGCTTTGAGCCCAGAATGGCTGAGGGGAGTTTGACTTTCTCTTTTCTTGGCTGGTTGGCAACATCTATTATCAGGCTTTTATTGAATATGAAGTTACTGCCATCAGCTGGTAACTCTTCAGGTCTGTATTCCACCATTCCATTTCCTAATAAAAGTGGAAAATTTATGCAACCCAATTAGAGTTTTGCAAATAGCTTCAGATTCTTTATATTGTGCCAAGAGTATTTAACCAATCCAAATACACTGTACAATATGTGCATCTGAAATTAAAACAAATCCATCTGTTTACTATTTATATATTTGAAGTTATCCGATACCCCAATGGGTGAAACTTAAAATAGTATATTAATAAACAGATATGGGATATTGCAATTAAACTTGTAAACATTTCTTAGCATTTGTTTGTAATTTTTCAGATTGATTAACATTGAGAGAGAGATAATTATAGGTTTTCCAAGAGCACTGGGGCATCACAGGAAATCAATTGATAAGATTATAGAAATATAACAAAACATGGTAATGATTTATTTCAAGGTTTAATCTCATGTTGGGTATTGATGGAAGGGAAGAGGTTTGGGCATGGGACATGATTTGAAAGCAGTTTCTCAAGGGAATTCAGAGTCACAGCATCTGAAATCTTTGGTGAGGTTTCTGCCTTGTAATTGTTTCATATAATCTGTTACTCTTTACTTAATTTGACCATATAATAAAATAAAATAGTGCACACAAATATGCACTAAGTATTTTAATTTGAAAAGTTATAAGAAGAGTGTTGCTTTATAATTGTCTTGTGTATTTCATAGAATTAGAATGTTACAGGAAAGAAACAGGCTATTTGGTCTACCAAGTCTGTGCCAGTATCTTTCTTCACACAAGCCACCTAGCCTGATCCCACTCTCCTGCTCATTCCCCATACTCAATATTCTTTCTTCAAGCAACTAATTCCCATTTAAACTACTTATACAGGGATCAATTTTCCCCAGTGATTTGCGACGTTTTTTTGGCGCGCGCCATTTTTTTGGCCGAAATTTAAAAATCCAAGTTTCCTCAATCTTTGTGTGCCAGTGTAAACTCAATTAGTTACGGTTTTCTTAGGTTAGGTTTTTTTTGCATCATAGGGGACGTAACCTGATGTCTGTGCCAGTTTTTCACAATTATGCAAGTTTGGCCAATTTACATTTCTCCTAGGATGACATATGTGACCACTCCCGAAAAACCTTCTGGACACTTAAGGAAAACCGACGCATATTAAAAATTTGGCGCAGAAAGACACCATTGCTTTTAGGCGAAGTTTTGGAAGGAGTCAGGAACAAATAAATATGCATAATCAAGCTTAAATTTTTAAAACTTAAAACGCAGGAAATGGAAGTTTAATGGAATTCTTGAAGTTTTGATTTAAAAAAAAACTGACATGCCACCACCGAACGTCTCCCAACCGGGCTCAAGGGTTGGCGTGTTGGCCGGCAGAATCGGTCCCTCGCCCGGACACAGGTGCTTGGCTTGAAAAGAAGCCCGGTGTGGGGGGGCTGTGGAAGGAGAACGGAAGGCATGAGAAGCCTTACACTATGCATCAAATGAAGCCTGGGGGTGGGGTGGGGGGTGGTTCTCAATCATTGCGCCTGCTCAGACCTGGGTGTGGTCCATACTAGGGCGTCGACCTTGGGGAGAGAGAGAAAAAAGGAACATTGTCCTGCTTGCCATTTTGCAAAGGTACAAGTTAATCATGGGGGCAATATTGACAGTGCCATACCTCGTGCAAGCCTTCTGCATGATGGTGCTGCGGAGGAGACAATTGATTCGACGTCATCACATGAGGAACCTCAGAGCACGTAGGATGATGGGCAGGAGGCCTTACCAACATCGGGTATATAGAGACAGGCACTCGTACCTGCACCTGAGTGATGCAGACTGTGTCAGATAGCTGTGTTTCCGCAAAGAAGTTGTAACTGAGGTCTGCGAGTTAGTAAAAGCAGACCTGCAACCTAGAAGTGTCAGGAGGACTGCTTTGTCAGTTGAAGTGAAGGTTACAGCTGCACTTTCATTTTATGCATCTGGAATGTTCCAGGTCACAACTGGGGATGTGTGTGTCATTTCTCAACGTGCAACACATATCTGCATTTGGCAGGTGACTGTTGCACTATATGCCTGGAGGAATGACTACATAAAGTTCCCCATGACCGCCCAGGGCTGTGGGCTTATCCAAGATTGTTGGCTTCCCAAAGGTACAGGGTTGCATTGATTGTACCCACATTGCCTTGCAAGCATCTCTGGAGGGTTCCAAGATGTACAGGAACAGAAAAGGCTTCCACTCCGTTAATGTGCAGCTCATGTGTGACAACATACATTCCATCATGTCAGTTGATGTGAGATACCCTGGGAGCACCCATGATGCGTTCATCCTATGCTAGAGCATTATATCTGCCATGTTTCAGCAGCAGCCAGAAGGGCAGAGCTGGCTACTGGGAGAAAAGAGTACGGCATCGCCACCTGACTCATAACGCCCCGATGCGCAACTGGGACGAAAGCTGACCGGGAATACAACATGTCTACAAAGGCCCAACGCGTTGGAGAGGCGGGAGTGCGAGCAGCAGGGAGTCCGGGGACGTCAGAGGCCTATAAAGACCCAACGTGTTGGAGAGGTGGGAGTGCGAGCAGAACGTTGGAGGCCTACAAAGGCCCAGCTGGTGCAGCTGCAGCGGGGAGAGAACGCAAAGAAAGAAATCGAAAGGTGACGTCACAGCCAAGGGGGTAAGTGATTGATAAGTAGTTTTTCTTTTTCTTTTCTTCATCAGTAAGTAACCTTTTAGCATTGTTGTTGCCAAATTACGTTTATCTAGGGTTAAGTCATGGCAGGAGAGCTTGGACATGAGTTATGCTCCTCCTGTACTATGTGGGAAGTCAGAGACACTTCCAGTGTCCTTGCCGACTACGTGTGCGGGAAATGTGTCCGGCTGCAGCTCCTGACGGACCGCATTGCAGCGCTGGAGCTGCGGGTGGATTCACTCTGGAGCATGCACGATGCTGAGAATGACGTGAATAGCACGTTTAGTGAGTTGGTCTTACCGCAGGAAAAGGGTACAGTCAGATAGGGAATGGATGACCAACAGGAAGAGCAGTGCAAGGAACGAGGGCAGAGAAACCAAAGGCAAGAAACAGAAAGGGCCACTGAATATAAAAGGGCTGCAGGAGGGGTAAAAACTAAAAATCATGGTTTAAAAACTAGGATGAAAACACTCTACCTAAATGCACGCAGCATTAGAAATAAAGTAAATGAGTTGACGGCACAAATCATTACAAATGGGTATGATTTGGTGGCCATTACAGAAACATGGTTGCAAGGTGGCCAAGACTGGGAATTAAACATACAGGGGTATCTGACGATTCAGAAAGATAGGCAAGAAGGGAAAGGAGGTGGGGTAACTCTGTTAATAAAGGATGATATCAGGGCAGTTGTGAGGGATGATATTGGCTCCAATGAACAAAATGTTGAATCATTGTGGGTGGAGATTAGAGATAGTAAGGGGAAAAAGTCACTGGTCGGCGTAGTTTATAGGCCCCCAAATAATAACTTCATGGTGGGGCGGGCAATAATCAAGGGAATAATGGAGGCATGTGAAAGAGGCATGTGAAAAAGGAACGGCAGTAGTTATGGGGGATTTTAACCTACATATCAATTGGTCAAATCAAATCGCAGGGGGTAGCCTGGAGGAGGAATTCATAGAATGCATACGGGATTGTTTCTTAAAACAGTATGTAACAGAGCCTACAAGGGAGCAAGCCATTTTGGATCTGGTCCTGTGTAACGAGACAGGAAAAATAAACGATCTCCTCGTAAAAGATCCTCTCGGAATGAGTGATCACAATATGGTTGAATTTGTAATACAGATTGAGGATGAGGAAGTTGTGTCAGAAACGAGCGTACTATGCTTAAACAAAGGGGACTACAGTGGGATGAGGGCAGAGTTGGCTAAAGTAGACTGGAAACAAGGACTAAACGGTGGCACAATTGAGGAACAATGGAGGACTTTTAAGGAGCTCTTTCATAATGCGCAACAAAAATATATTCCAGTGAAAAAGAAGGGCGGCAAGAGAAGAGATAACCAGCCGTGGATAACCAAGGAAATAAAGGAAAGTATCAAATCAAAGACCAATGCGTAGAAGGTGGCCAAGGTTAGTGGGAAACTAGAGCAACAGCAAAGAATGACTAAAAAAGCAATAAAGAAAGGGAAGATAGATTACGAAGGTAAACTTGCGCAAAACATAAAAACAGATAGTAAAAGTTTTTACAGATATATAAAACGGAAAAGAATGACTAAAGTAAATGTTGGTCCCTTAGAAGATGAAAAGGGGGATTTAATAATGGGAAATGTGGAAATGGCTGAGACCTTAAACAATTATTTTGCTTCCGTCTTCACAGTGGAAGACACAAAAACCATGCCAAAAATTGCTGGTCATAGGAACGTGGGAAGGGAGGACCTTGAGATGATCACTATCACTAGGGAGGTAGTGCTGGACAGACTAATGGGACTGAAGGTAGACAAGTCCCCTGGTCCTGATGAAATGCATCCCAGGGTATTAAAAGAGATGGCGGAAGTTATAGCAGATGCATTTGTTATAATCTACCAAAATTCTCTGGACTCTGGGGAGGTACCAGCGGATTGGAGAGCAGCTAATATAACGCCTCTGTTTAAAAAAAGGGGGCAGGCAAAAGGCAGGTAACTATAGGCCGGTTAGTTTAACATCTGTAGTGGGGAAAATGCTTGAAACTATCATTAAGGAAGAAATAGAGGGACATCTGGATAGGAATAGTGCAATCAAGCAGACGCAGCATGAATTCATGAAAGGGAAATCATGTTTAACTAATTTACTGGAATTCTTTGAGGATATAACGAGCATGGTGGATAGAGGTGTCTCAATGGATGTGGTGTATTTAGATTTCCAAAAGGCATTCGATAAGGTGCCACACAAAAGGTTACTGCAGAAGATAAAGGTACGCGGAGTCAGAGGAAATGTATTAGCATGGATAGAGAATTGGCCGGCGAACAGAAAGCAGAGAGTCGGGATAAATGGGTCCTTTTCCGGTTGGAAATCAGTGGTTAGTGGTGTGCCACAGGGATCGGTATTGGGACCACAACTGTTTACAATATACATAGGTGACCTGGAAGAGGGGACAGAGTGTAGTGCAACAAAATTTGCAGATGACACTAAGATTAGTGGGAAAGCGGGTTGTGCAGAGGGCTCAGAGAGGCTGCAAGGAGATTTGGATAGGTTAAGCGAATGGGCTAAGGTTTGGCAGATGGAATACAATGTTGGAAAGTGTGAGGTCATCCACCTTGGAAAAAAAAACAGTAAAAGGGAATATTATTTGAATGGGGAGAAATTACAACATGCTGTGGTGCAGAGGGACCTGGGGGTCCTTGTGCATGAATCCCAAAAGGTTAGTTTGCAGGTGCAGCAGGTAATCAGGAAGGCAAATGGAATGTTGGCCTTCATTGCGAAAGGGATGGAGTACAAAAGCAGGGAGGTGTTGCTGCAACTGTATAAGGTATTGGTAAGGCCGCACCTGGAGTACTGCGTGCAGTTTTGGTCACCTTACTTAAGGAAGGATATACTAGCTTTGGAAGGGGTACAGAGACGATTCACTAGGCTGATTCGAGAAATGAGGGGGTTACCTTATGATGATAGATTGAGTAGACTGGGTCTTTACTCCTTGGAGTTCAGAAGAATGAGGGGTGATCTTATAGAAACATTTAAAATCATGAAAGGGATAGACAAGATAGAGGCAGAGAGGTTGTTTCCATTGGTGTGGGAGACTAGAACTAGGGGGCACAGCCTCAAAATACGGAGGAGCCAATTTAAAACCGAGTTGAGAAAGAATTTTTTCTCCCAGAGGGTTGTGAATCTGTGGAATTCTCTGCCCAAGGAAGCAGTTGAGGCTAGCTCATTGAATGTTTTCAAGTCAAAGATAGATAGATTTTTAAGCAATAAGGGAATTAAGGGTTACGGGGAGAGGGCGGGTAAGTGGAGCTGAGTCCACGACCAGATCAGCCATAATCTTATTGAATGGCGGAGCAGGCTCGAGGAGCTAGATGGCCTACTCCTGTTCCTAATTCTTATGTTCTTATGTTCTAAGGTAGTGCAGGGGTCCCCTGCGGTCATCTCCCTGCAAAACAAATACACCGCTTTGGGTACTGTTGAGGGGGATGACTCATCAGGGGAGGGCAGCAGCAGCCAAGTTCATGGTACCGTGGGTGGCTCTGCTGCACAGGAGGGCAGGAAAAAGGGTGAGATTGTAAGGGGAATAGATAGATGTTTCTGCGGCCGCAACCGAGACTCCAGGATGGTATGTTGCCTCCCTGGTGCAAGGGTCAAGGACGTCTCGGAGCAGGTGCTGGGCATTCTGAAAAGGGAGGGTGAATAGTCAGATGTCGTGATGCATATAGGTACCAACGATATAGGTCAAAAAAAGGGATGAGGTCTTACAAGATGAATTTAGGGAGCTAGGAGCTAAATTAAAAAGTAGGACCTCAAAAGTAGTAGTCTCAGGATTGCTACCAGTGCCACGTGCTCGTCAGTGTAGGAATTGCAGGATAGCACAGATGAATACGTAGCTTGAGGAGTAGTGCAGCAGGGAGGGATTCAAATTCCTGGGACATTGGAATCGGTTCTGGGGGAGGTGGGACCAGTACAAACTGGACGGTCTGCATCTGGGCAGGACCGGAACCAATGTCCTAAGGGGAGTGTTTGCTAGTGCTGTTGGGGAGGAGTGAAACTAATATGGCAGGGGGATGGGAACCTATGCAGGGAGACAGAGGGAAGTAGAATGGGGGCAGAAGCAAAAGATAGAAAAAAGAAAAGTAAAAGTGGAGGGCAGAGAAACCTAAGGCAAAAAGCAAAAAGGGCCACATTGCAGCAAAACTCTAAAGGGGCAAAGTGTATTAGAAAGACAAGTCTGAAGGCTCTATGCCTCAATACGAGGTGTATTCGGAATAAGGTGGACAAATTAACTGCGCAGATAGCAGTTAACGGGTATGATGTAATTGGCATCACGGCTCCAGGGTGACCAAGGCTGGGAACTCAACATCCAGGGGTATTCAACATTTAGGAAGGATAGACAGAAAGGAAAAGGAGGCGGGGTGGCATTGCTGGTTAAGAAGGAAATTGATGCAATAGTAAGAAAGGACATTAGCTTGGATGATGTGGAATCAGTATGGGTGGAGCTGCAGAATACCAAGGGGCAGAAAACGCTAGTGGGAGTTGTGTACAGACCACCAAACAGTAGCAGTAAGGTTGGGGACAGCAACAAACAAGAAATTAGGGATGCATACAATAAAGGTACAGCAGTTATCATGGGTGACTTTAATCTACATATTGACTGGGCTAACCAAACTGGTAGCAATGCGATGGAGGAGGATGTCCCGGAGTGTATTAGGGATGGTTTTCTAGACCAATATGTCGAGGAACCAAGCAGGGAGCTGGCCATCCTAGACTGGGTGATGTGTAATGAGAAAGAACTAATTAGCAATCTTGTTGTGCGAGACCCCTTGGGGAAGAGTGACCATAATATGGTAGAATTCTTTATTAGGATGGAGAGTGACACAGTTAATTCAGAAACTATGGTCCTGAACTTAAGGAAAGGTAACTTCGATGGTTTGAGGCCTGAATTGGCTAGAATAGACTGGCAAATGATACTTAAAGGGTTGACGGTGGATAGGCAATGGCAAACATTTGAAGGTCACTCCAGCAATTGTACAACCCTGTCTGGAGTAAAAATAAAATGAGGAAGGTGGCTCAACCATGGCTAACAAGGGAAATTAAGGATAGTGTTAAATCCAAGGAGGAGACATATAAATTGGCCAGAAAAAGCAGCAGACATGAGGACTGGGAGAAATTTAGAATTCAGCAGAGGAGGACAAAGGGTTTAATTAAGAGGGGGGAAATAGAGTACGAGAGGATGTAACTAATAGAGTGGACAAGGGAGAATTGGTGGATGTGGTGTATTTGGACTTTCAAAAGGCTTTTGACAAGGTCCCACACAAGCGATTGGTGTGCAAAATCAAAGTGCATGGTATTGGGGGTAATATACTGACGTGGATAGAGAACTGGTTGGCAGACAGGACGCAGAGAGTCGGGATAAACGGGTCCTTTTCAGAATGGCAGGCAGTGACTAGTGGAGTGCCGCAGGGCTTAGTGCTGGGACCCCAGCTCTTTACAATATACATCAATGATTTGGATGAAGGAATTGAGTGTAATATCGCCAAGTTTGTACATGACACTAAACTGGGTGGCGGTGTGAGCTGTGAGGGGGAAGCTAAGAGGCTGCAGGGTGACTTAAGACAGGTTAGGTGAGCAGGCAAATGCATGGCAGATGCAGTATAACGTGGATAAATGCGAGGTTATCCACCTTGGGGGCAAAAACGCAAAGACAGATTATCTGAATGGTGGCAGATTAGAAAAAGGGGAGTTGCAACGAGACCTGGGTGTCATGGTTCATCAGTCATTGAAAGTTGGCATACAGGTACAGCAGGCGGTAAAGAAGGCAAATGGTATGTTGGCCTTCATAGCTATGGGATTTGAGTATAGGAGCAGGGAGGTGCAGTTGTACCGGACCTTGGTGAGGCCTCACCTGGAATATTGTGTTAGTTTTGGTCTCCTAATCTGAGTAAGGACGTTCTTGCTATTGAGGGAGTGCAGCGAAGGTTCAACAGACTGATTGGATCAATTGGGCCTTTATACATTGGAGCTTAGAAGAAACATACAAGATTCTGACGGGACAGGTTAGATGCTGGTAAACTGTTCCCAATGTTGGGGAAGTCCAGAACCAGGGGACACTGTCTAAGGATAAGGGGTAAGCCATTTAGGACTGAGATGAGGAGAAACTTCTTCACTCAGAGTTGTTAACCTGTGGAATTCCCTACCGCAGAAAGTTGTTGATGCCAGTTCATTGGATATATTCAAGAGGGAGTTAGATGTGGCCCTTACAGCTAAAGGGATCAAGGGGAATGGAGAGAAAGCAGGAAATGGGTACTGAGGGAATGATCAGCCATGATCATATCGAATGGTGGTGCAGGCTCAAAGGGCTGAATGGCCTACTCCTGCATCTATTTTCTATGTTTCTATGTTTCTATGTCGCACATTGCGACGCGCAGCGTAATAGAGAGGATCATTGGCATCTTGAAACAGCATTTCCGATGCCTAGACTATTCTGGAGGCTGCTTGCAATACTCCCGAGATTGTCGGTCAGTTCACTGTTGTGTGCTGCATGCTGCATAACCTAGCCATCATGAGGCAGCAGCAGCTGATAGTGGAAAAATCAGGTGGGTCTTCCACTGAGAATTAAAGTTCTCACACACAACTGGCTCTTTAAAAAATGGTCGAATGCAGACCGGGAGGTGTACTGGGCATGTGCACCCATAGCAATCTCGTAAAAAAGTCATTTTTTTTCCCGCGTATGCGCAGAAGTGGGGACATCATTTCTTCGGTACAGACATTAGGCTCCACCCCCTGAAGCTGAAGGGCAGGCTGTGTGGCGCCAATTTCAAAAAATAGAACGGGAAAACTTGGTAGATTTTTTTTGGAGTAGTCGGAGCGAGAAGAAAAATGGGCGTAACTCTTGCAATACGCCAATAAACTACATTGGGGAACATTGAGCCCTATATCTGTGCAGTGTAATAAAATATCCTTTCACTTCTACCCTGTGTGCTCACCCCTCCAACCATCTCTCTATCGAGGTGGCCTTAATTCTATTTGGCTTTATCTTTGCCATATGTTTCTTATGTGATATCTTATCAAATGTTTTAAGAAAATCTATATAAACTACTTTACTTTTATCTATCCTGAATCTTATTTCTTCAAAGAACTCTAAGATTTATGAAGCATGACCTGCCTTTTAATCTGCTGAATGGTCTTGATTAATTTATGTAACTCCAACTGCTTAGTAATTTCATCATGTATTATAGAAACTAGTGGTTTACCAACAATTGAAGTAATTTCAAAAACTTGACCTAAAGTTTACTCCTGTACATTTTGAAGTGAAGAATTACATTTGTCATCCTTCATTCCTCTGACAAAATCTTCTTTTCCATAGAATTTTGGAAAATTACAGTTACAGCCTCTGATATTTCTTCCACTTTCCCCCCTAAGGATCTTTAGATATAAGCAATCAGGTCCTTGTGATTTGACTACTTTAACATAGAAACATAGAAAATAGGTGCAAGAGTAGACCATTCGGCCCTTCTAGCCTGCACCGCCATTCAATGAGATCATGGCTGAACATGCAACTTCAGTACCCCATTCCTGCTTTCTCGCCATACCCCTTGATCCCCCTAGTAGTAAGGACTACATCTAACACCTTTTTGAATATATTTAGTGAATTGGCCTCAACAACTTTCTATGGTAGAGAATTCCACAGGTTCACCACTCTCTGGGTGAAGAAGTTTCTCCTCATCTCGGACCTAAATGGCTTATCCCTTATCCTTAGACTGTGACCCCTGGTTATGGACACCCCCAACATTGGGAACATTCTTCCTGCATCTAACCTGTCTGAACCCATCAGAATTTTAAACGTTTCTATGAGGTCTATAAATTTGAGTAACCTCTTTAGTACCATTTCTCTTTGAATAATATTGTTAAATATTAGTGGTTCTACAATTCCAATATCCATCTCCTCTGCGGAAACTAAGGCAAAGTACTTATTTAAAATATCTGTCATTCTCTCACTTTTCACTGCAAACTTGCCTCCTTAATCTCTTAACAGCCCTACCCAGATTATCCTCATCTATAGAAAGCTGTTTTATCACCTTCATTTGTTTGTTAATTTTCTTGCATCTAAGGAATCCCAGTTTATGATACACTCCCTTTTTACTTACTAGAATACATTTGATTTGTAGTTTGGCTTAAATATTTCCCATTGCTGATCCACAGTTCCATTTGCCAATTTTTCCATTTAATCTGGGCATGGTCCCTTTTTATTTTACTATAATTTGCTTTCCCAGTCCTTGGATTCAAATGCTTTATTCCTCCTGTCCCAGTTGTACACTAAACCCAATTGGGTTCAGTGTATCACGAGGAAAGGAGGAATAACCCAAATGTTCCCCTACTTTTAGATTGTTCACTTACTCCATTTCATTACCCATAAATAGATCAGTTCTAAACACATAATAAAACAGTCTCCTTTCTCAACACAAGGTTAATCTCTACCATAGTCTTCTTTTAGTATTTACAATTTACAATTATAACTCCATTGTTAATACATGCCTCTATAGTTTGTCTACAAATTTCATAAAGTTCCACTTTTTGATGGTCTTATAATATACTCCAGTAGTGTGTGACTGACTCCTCAGCTTAATCCAAAGGGATCCAGTTTGAACCACTTCCTTTACAGTTTAATTCTGTGTCACTGGGGGAGATGTTTTACTTCCCAAGGATGGTGGTTGGGGGCGGGGGAGGGATGGGGAGGAGGTCGGTAGTGTGCAGGAAAACTGGAAGTTTGGGTTTCTGCACACTCTGGAGATTTAACTTCACAGTGTGCGGCCTTTTAACAAACAAATGAAGGTGATAAAACAGCTTTCTATAGATGAGAATAATCTGGGTAGGGCTGCTAAGAGATTTAGGAGGCAAGTTTGCAGTGAAAAGTGAGAGAATGACAGATATTTTAAATAAGTACTTTGCCTTAGTTTCCACAGAGGAGATGGATATTGGAATTGTAGAACCACTAATATTTAACAATAATATTCAAAGAGAAATGGTACTAAAGAGGTTACTCAAACTTAAAGTAGTCAAATCACAAGGCTGTGACAGGTCCCCTGCTCAATAGTCAGCCTAATTGACAGGCTTGGCTTCCAGTCAGGCAGGGAGCACTCTGGAGGAGGTCTGATCCCAAGGGGGTCCGATCCCTGACCTCGGGTGGGGGGGGCGTGGAATTTCGGTCCCCGACCCCAGGGTTCCAATCTTGGGTGGCCGGGAGGAAGCTGACCTGCTCCTCCTGGCTCACAAGCATGCTCCTTGATGCTGTTCTCGTTGCAGCTGCTGGGTTTTCCGAGGCCCAGGAAACCCAGCCGGCCACAGTAAAACCGGCAAAGCAGGTTAAATCCGAGGCTTCCAGCCTCATTAACATATTTAAACTGGCAACCCACCTCCTGGGAGCAGGTTGGCTGCCCACCCCTTGTACCGTCTCAGTAAAACCCGGAGGTCGGCGGGTTGGAGCCAGCTCTTGACGCGCTTGGAATCTTTGCCCATTTAAATCCCCATCCACTCACACCATTCACCCACGTTAAAATTCCCCCACAATTTAGCGTTGTCCAATAGAAATGTCAAGCCACAGATGTAGCTATGGCAATGCCATTTTAGCCACATGCAGTAATTTTAGTAGATAATTCTTTATATACATATAAATGTACTTTATGTGTGTGTATTTACTTAATAGTTACCACCATTTAGTAGCTAAGGAAGTAAAGCACTCACTGCAATCAAAAAACACTTGCACACTTAGCAGTTCGTCTTACCCTTTTACCAACAAATGCACCAAAAAGATTGAAGTACACATGCGTAAACCATGCGAATTTGAGCACTGAGATCACACACCCAACGACGGTGCCAATTACTCACTTTTTATTTTCCTGTCAGAAATGCACTTACCTGGATTCCCAATTAGGCATATGTGCTAGTGTCTAACGTATTGCACAACGCTGCTATAGTCAATGGTTGCGTCTATTTGTACTAACTGAAAGGCAGCCGTTTCTCTGATTGGCTCTCCATTTTCATATAACCTATTGCCGATTGGTCCCCTTGGAGGATAAGCCACACCCTGAAGTTCCTCTGGAATGTGCAACTGGAACCGCCCAGCCCAAGTTCTGAGTGACTTTCCAATTTGTAATTCGATCTATTTGACTTCAGAAGCCACAGAGGATAGATCATCTCAAAAGCCACCAAATTCCAGCTGAAGTCGATTACTCCAGCATTAGTGCATCCCTCCGCCAGCTGAAGACCCTTATCCCAGCACATGTATTGCCTCCCACAGCTGAAGTCCATTACCCCAGCACATTTGCTGCCTCCCCTAGCCAAGTTCCAGCTGAAGTCCCTTATCCCAGCGCAAGACCTTCCCCCCCACTCCCCGATCTCCATGGATGGGGCATTGTGTGCGGATTGTTAATAAGTTTATTGGGTATGAAGTGGACAGTGACAGTGTCGTGACTTCTGGATTTCATCCTCCCCAATGATGTCCCTTGTAACACACATAAGCTTGCACGCACCAGAGGGTTGGAAGAACGTGATCCGTCTTCTCTGAGTTCCCCTCTCTTCCTTCCAATCCCTCCCCTCCCAACCTGTGTCTCTCACCACCCACCCACCCACAAGTTCTCTCTCTCCCCCCAGGCTCTTTCTCTCGTACACCCACCAGACTCTCTCTCACTCTCTCTCCCCTCAAGCTCTCTCTCTCCCCCCAAGTTCTCTCTCTCTCTCTCTCTCTCCCCCTAAGCTCTCTCTCCCTCCCTTACCCAGCACATGTGCTGCCTCCCACAGCCGAAGTCCCTTACCTCAGCGCAAGTGCTGCCTCCACCAGCTAAAGTCCCTTATCCCAACACATGTGCTGCCTCCCCCAGCCAAGTTCCAGTCGAAGTCCCTTACCCCAGCGCAAGTGCATCCCTCCCCCAGCTGAAGTCCCTTATACCAGCGTTTGCGCCGCTGCTGATGGCTCGGGGCCTGGCGCTGTGGGTAGCTCGGAGGCTCGGCTCCTCCATTTCTGCTGGAAGTTTTATATCCAAGTATACTTGACTACCAATCCAAACCTAGATGAAGCCATATTTCAGTTATCCTTTCATGATTTTATATTTTAATCAATTACAATAGTTCGCCAATTTTTCTTTCTTATATTCTGCGCATTAATATAAATATTTTAGTTTGGAATCCCTTTGTGTGTCTTTTTTTGCTTTCCATATTCTGATTTATCTTTTTACTGTCTTGTCTTGTTTAACTGCTTTCAATTTTCCTACTTCCATATTACTTCTGCACCTAAAGCTTACTTTCCCTTTCAAGCTGCCTACTACTCTACTCTCCTGCCATATCAGTATTTAGGAATGGTGTTGGCCAAATCCAACACCACCTTCAGTGTGCCAGTGCAGCCTTCGGTCGCCTGAGGAAAAGAGTGTTTGAAGACCAAGATCTCAAACCCAAAATCAAGCTCATGGTCTACAGAGCAGTAGTAATACCTGCCCTCCTATATGCTTCAGAGACATGGACAACGTAGAGTAAGCACCTCAAAGCACTGATGAAGTTCCACCAAAGCTGCCTCCGCAAAATCCATTGGCAGGATAGGTGCACGTCAGTGTTCTCTCTCAGGCCAACATCCCCAGCATCGAGGCATTGATCACACTCGATCAGCTCCGATGGACGGGCCACATTGTCCACATGCCTGATACAAGACTCCTGAAATAAACACTCCATTTCGAGCTCCGTCACGGCAAGCAAGTTCCAGGAGGGTAGAAAAAACGCTTGAAGGACATCCTCAAAGCCTCCTTGAAAAAATGTAACATCCCAACCAACTCTTGGGAATCCCTGGCCCAAGACTGCTCAAAGTGGAGGAAACGCATTTGTGAAGGCGCCGAACACTTTGAGTTCCTTCGTCGGGAACACACAGAAACCTAGTATGAACAGCGGAAGGAGCGTACGACAAACCAAGCACCCCACCCACCCGTCCCTTCAACCATCACCTCCCCCACCTGTGACAGAGTCTGTAGATCCCACATAGGACTCATTAGTCACCTTAGAACTCATCTTTAGTGTGGAAGTAAGTCATCCTCGACTCTGGGGGACTGCATAAGATGATGATTTAGGAATATAGGAACAGGAGTAGGCCATTTAGACCCTCAAGTCTGTTCTGCCATTCAATGAGATCATAGCTGATCTGTGCCAAAACTCCATATACATGCCTTTGCCCCATATCCCTTAATACCTTTGGTTAATAAAAATCTATCAATCTCAGATTTAAAATTAACAATTGATCGAGAATCAACTGCCTTTTGCGGAAGAGAATCCCAAACTTCTACCATCCTTGTGTCTAGAAGTGTTTCCTAATTTCACTCCTAAAAGGTTTGGTTCTAACTTTTAGACTATGCCCCCTAGTCCTAGACTCCCCAACCAATGGAAATAGTTTCTCTCTGTCTACCCTACCTATTCCCCTTAATATCTTGAAAGCTAAAATCACCCCTTAACCGTCTAAATTCCAGGAGTACAACCTAGTTTGTGTAGTCTCTCCTTGTAATTTAACCCCTGGTAAATCTACGCTGCACTCCCTCCAAGGCCAATATATCCTTTCTAAGGTGTGGTGCCCAGAATGGCTCACAGTACTCCAGATGTGGTCTAACCAGGGTTTTGTATAGCTGTAGCATAATTTCTACCCCCTTGTATTCTAGTCCTCTTGATATAAAGGCCAGCATTCCATTGGCATTTTTGATTATTTTCTGTACCTGTTCATGACATTTTAATGATCTATGTACCTGGACCCACAAGTTTCTTTGGACCGCCACTGTTTTTAATTTTTCACCATTTAGAAAATACCCTGTTCTATCTTTTTTAGATCCAAAGTGGATGACCTCAGATTTACCTACATTGAAATCCATTTTCCAGTTTTTCCCATTCACTTAATCTATCAATATCTCTTTGTAATTTTATGCTTTCATCTACACATTGTGTCATTGGCAAATTTAGATATGTGGCTTTCTGTCCCATCATTTAAGTCGTTAATAAATAGTGAATAGTTGAGGCCCCAACACAGATCCCTGCGGGACACCACTAGTCACATCCTGCCAATTAGAGTTCCTGCCCATTATCCCTACTCTCTGTCTCCTGTTGCTCAGCCAATTTCCTAACCAGATCAATAATTTGTCTTCAATTCCATGGTTTTAAACATTAATTAACAGTCTCTTATAAGGGATTTTATCAAATGCATTCTGGAAGTCCATATAAATAACATCCTTAGACATTTCCCTGTCCACTACTTTAATTATCTCTTCAAAAAATTCAATCAGGTTCATCAGGCATGACCTATCCTTTACAAATCCATTTATTTCAAGTTTAAAAAAAAAATCCATCTTAAAATTTGCTAACATCCTAATCCAAATCTTATTTTGGTCAAAAATATGAATTTACAGGTGTTTGGTACTAACTTGTCCCAATGTCTTTCAAGACGTCTACAGGAATGGAAAGTGGTTTGTGCAAGGAACAACAGTTATTTGGCTTCTGGAAGGTCAGATCTTGTTCATTGGCTCTTTGTAGAATGGGATTAGCTGTAACGTAAGAAAATAAAAAGCATCACAGGTCAAATCGTATGGCTTAAGCTTGTCAGCCTTTTGCATCTTAATCTGTTGTAATGATCCTGAGGGACTAGGCTGAAGGAAGATAGAGTTGTCACTCCTCCTGCTCCTGAGAAAGGGCAACGACATATTAGGTGAGAAAAAACTCAGATGGTTCTGTGCAGGGGGGAAGTGGAATGGTGGCACAGAGGAGAGGCATATATGGAGAGAAAGAGATAGAAATAGCGATGAAGATATAGAAATATGGGGGCCAATTTTAATTGCCTTTGCTCGGCGGAAATGGGGCAGCAGCACTCTGAAATTTGCGAGATTGCACTAACAATCCCACTAAATCAAGCGCTTCACTTCCTTCCTGAAGAGTTAAAACATGCAGGCGGGGCTGAAACCTGCCACATTGAAAGGGGATCAAGGAGTATGGCGAGAAAGCAGGAAGGGGGTACTGAAGTTGCATGTTCAGCCATGAACTCATTGAATGGTGGTGCAGGCTAAAAGGGCTGAATGGCCTACTCCTGCACCTATTTCCTATGTTTCTATGTTTCCCTCCCTTAAAGGGAAGGGCCATCGCTGTAGGCTCTGCAATTTAAAAATCACCTACCTGGACCACCAAGGGAGTGGCAGACTTGCATGATCAGCCTGGCACTCAAGCAGAGTGCCTGGCTGAACGATCGCGGGCAGGAACTCGCAAACAAAGTGTCAACTAAAAAGGTAAGTTTTTTTTTTATTTACCTCGGCCATCTTGTTGTTAATCATCGCCACGGTAGCGGCCTGCCACCCAATCCACGCCTCCTGCAGCTGATGTTTTTTTCGCCCCGCACTGCTGCAGGCGGGAAGTGCACAGCGATGACATCACGATCTCCAGGCACAGGAGATCAGGGCGCATCACTGTAGCGCTCCGCTAAACTCCCGCCCAATATGGTGGAAGTCGATGTCAGCACCACGCCCAGGGATGCTAACAGGAGGTGCAAATGCACCCAATTTCTCCCCCAAAGTACAAATACAATGATGTACTGAGCTGTAGCTCAGTCGCTTTACATTTAGCTGCAGTGCCTCTCTCAGACTCTAATCCCACCAGGTTATACTGGTGGGTTTGCCATTGTGTGGGGCTTCTGCGATTTAGAGTAAATATCATGTTGTGGCGCTGATTAAGTCAATGGCTGTGACTTTCACATTCAAATTAGGCCCTCGCCTGCCTGCAAAAATAATGGTGGGCATGAACGCATCAGGAATGTGACACGAATCGTCCAACCACCCGCTTGCATCGGGTGGGTTGGGTTAAAACCCAGGCTAAAATGTGAAAGAAATAGTAAGAAACAAAATTTGAAGATAAATGCACACCATAAACACAAAAATATATGAGAGTTGAACAGAAAGTGAGTTTAAAAAGAGAAAAATATGGAAAACAAACAGAATGATAAAAAGAAAATGCAGAAAGATTAGAGAGTAGAAAACAATGTTTGAAACAGATACGAAAGGCAACTTTGTTATTTTTCTGTGAGCAATATCGCAAAATATCAGCTGCTGCTAATAATTTGATAAATAAATTTTAGTTTCTTACTTGTTATGGAATGTTGATACTGAGGAATCATTGTCTGTGACACTAGAACATCAAATCCCATCGGACAACATGAATCTGGCTCTGTTGCATGAGTAGAGTTTGGGTTAAGGAGTCTGTTGCAAGCATCTGATGAGCAAGAAGACATGTAACTTTATTTTGAAGGCTTCTTAGTGCACATAAAAGTCAGAAAAACATATGAAATAGAGCATTTTGTTATTTTGCATTAGGAAACAGAATTCAGCATGTCTAGGTCAGAAATACTGGTGGGCGTCGCCAGGTATCTCATTGGAGAAGAGGGCTCAAAGATCAGGCCACTGCGACGCAAGTAGTGGCCCTCAGGTAAGTCCTGAAAGGGGATCAGGAAGGGTGGGTAGCAGTAGGGATCGGGGAAGGTAGAGGCCAGGATCGGGGTGGATAGAGGCCAGGAACAGGAAATGGATACGAGTCCGAATGTATATAAAGTGAAATCCTAGCGCTGGCCCTTAATAAATAAATGGTTGGGAAAACATGGCATGATGCTTTTGTCTTTAAAATATTGTACCTTCTGACTTATTGTGAACAACTCCACAGAAGGCTTGTTTATATTTTCTATTCAATATTTTCTCTTAGTTCCTTGGAACATTTAGTGCACAAAATTTATTTTAGCAGTTTTACTATGGGCCCAAGTTTCCCCAGGAGTTGCTCCTATTTTTTTGGAGCAACTTTTTTTTTTGGATTATCTTAAAAATTGCAATTCTCCCCATTTCGTTTGCTCCAGTTTCAATGAGTTAGTTCAGTTTCTTTTTAGTTCAGTTTTTTTTTCAAAAGGGGGCGTTACCAGCCACTTACGCCTGTTTTGGCCATTTAAGCAAGTTTAGCCAGCGAAAAGTTATCCGAACTAACATAGGCCAGTGTATGTGTCCACTTTTGTATGCTCAGAAAAACCTTGCGGAGACTTAAGAAATCAGTGCAGGTAACCAGAGATGGGGGGGGGGGGGGCAGGGGGAAGGGAAAGTAGAGGATTTTCCAAAGCACTAAACACCTTCACAGTACATTAAAGAAGCATAAGTTCATTTAAAGCACTAAACACTAAACAAAGCAGTACATTTAAAGCATCAAGCACTAAACAAAGCACAAAAATAAGCATTCAATAACAAATAAAAAATACAAGGAAGCTGCGAGGACCTGCACCAAGACTTGCAAAGCACTAAACAAAGCACAAAAAGTAATAAACAATTAATTAACAAATAAAAAATAGAAGGAACCCTGCACCTAAAGCACCAAGACCAAAGTAATAAGCAATCAATCAATAACAAATAAAAAATAGAAGTCCTATCTTTATGTGAAGGGAAGGCAGCAGGCCGGGATGCTAGGAGGAGTGGAGGGGGGGAGGGGTGGGAGAGGAGGGGGGGGGGAGAGAGGAGGAGGGAGGGAGAGAGGAGGGGGAGGAGGAGGAGGGGAGGGAGCGGAGGGGGGAGGGGAGAAAGGGAAGAAGGAGGGGGAGGAGAAGGGGGAGGCGGAGGGGGAGAGGAGGGGGAGGAGAGGAGAGGGGGGCGACGTGGAAGTACCCTCTTGATCAAATGGTACAAATCATCTGGAAGGTTTGGAGCCAGCCCCTTAGACTTCAGTATCCTGAGAATCTTGTTCCCAGTAACAAAATGCACCTGGGCAACACCATGGGATTCCCTTAGGATCACACCAATCTGCGATGGGGTCAAACCCTTCTTTGCCAGCTTGTAAATCTGTTCTTTTACAGCAGGCACTGTTCCCTCGCGGCAGGGAGCCCATTGGGCCAAGGCTAGGGGCGGCGTGTTTCGGGCCCCTCCCACACAGCCTGCAGAGATTCGGGGGCGAGGAGCTACTGCACATGAGCGCACACTCGAGCGCATATGTGCATAGGTCCTGGCACTGTTTTCAGCACAGGGACCTGGCTCCTCCCCCCCAGTGATGTGGTGCGCTACGCTGAGGCAGAAGACGTCCGGAGGAGCGGGGAGAATATCTAGGTAAGTTTTAGGCGCGGTTTTTGTTCTTAAAAAGTTGCCGCACTTCCGTGGGGGCAAACTTGGGCCCATAATTTCCATGATTACCTTGGTGGATTCCTATTTTCCAACACTTGGAAAGCCGAAATAAAAATAAAGAAAAAAAATTGAAACCTGTGCTACTGGGACGAATGTAGAAGTAGTCTCATGTATGCTCATCAACAGTATGGTAGATTCACAAATAAATTACAAAATAATTTACCTGGAGTGGAATATTGACACTGAGAATTCACTGTCTGTTGTGTTGAGTTATCTGATCTTTTGAGGCTGCATGTGTCTGTCCCTGTTGCATGAGCTGCAGTTGGGAATGTTGGTCGAATGCTAACATCTGATAAAATAAAAAAGTTAGTGATGCTTATCAGAGAGAAGAGACTGTTATCCTATATACCAGTCAGTTTGTAGAATAAACAGTTCTTTTTAAAAACACAATTTTCCCTTTTCCTTTATTCAAAGCTATTCATCTTCGCACCAACCTTTCAACAGATCATATAGATAAGCACGCTTGATTCATGTGTACCTATAATTTCTTTGTTGCCTCTGGTTCACCCGCTTTTTTGTTAACCTTCTGTCAGGAACACCCTCCATTCAGCGACTTCAATCAGCTGTTTCCTATGATTGCTACCTGTATTTCTGTATCGATAAATTGATTTGTTTTATCCAACTGTGACCGCTATTCTCCCAGATCTTGATTTTTCTCCGGTGCTGTTTATAAGCTTAGGAAAGAGATCTCTTCATAATTCCTCCTTGCTTCTTTAAATTTACCTTGATCACAAAGACTTTATGCTAATTACTTAAATTCTGGTTTGAATAACTCTTGATAGAGTCTAATTGCTACTATACGGAGGCTGGATTCTCGCCTTTTTGCGATTTCGCCCATTTTCCGGCGCTAATCGGGGCAAAATCAACATTTCAGTGGCAGGTTAGCGTTAGCGCTAGAGCGCGCAACTTTTGCCAAATAAAAGTTTACGATGGGCGTTAGCACTAACTCCGGCATTGCATGACAGAATTTGTGTGGCAAAGCCGAAAGTTTTGACTGGTCGGCCATTCTGCGCATGCGCAAATTAATTTTTTTTGCTGTGCTTCTGGTCTGCTGTCCAATCGTAAACGCTAATACAGGACGCGGCCGCCGCGTGCATGCGCAGTACACCCGGGACTGAATCAGCCATTTTATTATTCGATTTTCATGATGATGGAAGAGGAGGACACCAAGCAGAGGGCACGAAGATTCACACAGGAGGCTAACGAAGCTCTTGAGGGTTGTGGAACAGAGATTGCAGCTACTCCACAGGAGGGGTGGATCCAGACCCCGCCAGCGATTTTTAACAAGATCTGGAGGGAGATCGCTGAGGAGGTCTCTGCCTCAGATACAGCAATAAGGACTGCAGCACAGTGCCAGAAAAAGTTGAACGATCTTTTGAGGGGTGTTAGAGTGAGTAAAATTTTTATTCATGCATTCTTTAATTACTTAAATTATAAATCTGATACACTATTCGTTCTGATGCTGTTGGTATCTCTAAGCACTCTGTGGATTGCCTCCGAAAATGCATGACACATAAGTAAGCTTAGTGTGACACCCTATGTGACATGAATGATCTTTACACATTAAGATTGCTTTCTGAGATCTGATAAGATGTTTCCACTCTTTGATGTCCTCCTGATGAACCAAGTACAACTTCCAAAACCATTAAACAGAGGATTCTATTACATTCAGACAGTATGGTATAAGTGCTTTGGTGGCTGAGTGTGTCACAAGAGCTGATGGATCCTCTAGTAACCATTCCCATTTTAATCTTTGCAGGGAAAAAAGTCCCACAACCGCCAGGAACAGCTGCAGACAGGCGCCGGTTCACCTCAGACCCTTCCACTTACAGACCTGGAAGAGCGAGTGGCAAGCCTCATCGGAATCTCAGGTCGGACAACTGCCAATGGTGGCGCTGACCCCCACTTGCATCCTGAGGGCAAGTCCTGTACACTTCCTGGACTGGGTTGGGGCAATGTGATGCAGTTTCTGTGGAATAAGGTTGGGGCAATGTGATGCAGTTTCTGTGGAATAGGGTTAGACAATGTGATCCAGTGTCTCTGGACTAGATATAATGGAGTTGCGACGGTTCTTCCAATGAGCTTGTGCTATACGACCTTTCTCATGTCACCCTGTCCCCTCTCCTGCTGCTAACTACTCATCTGTTGTTTTCTACTTCCAGATGACCAGTCAGAGGCGGCGAATCCTTGGGATCAACCTTCCACGTCAGCCCAATGTGGAGGAGTTTGACGAAGAGGAATTGACGGAGACCGATCAGCAAATCCCAGGGTGGGGAGGGTGGCGGGGGGGGGGGGGGGGGGGGGCTGCAGATGCAGTCTACACCTCTTTTAACACTGGCCAAATGCGTCGTCCGAGGATGATCAAACATTCCTGGGCTCCAAGATCTCTGAAGCTCCTAGGACACAGAGAGGCTGCAAAGAGATTTGGATAGGTTAAGCAACTGGGTTAAGGTTTGGCAGATGGAATATAATGTCGGAAAGTGTGAGGTCATCCACCTTGGGAAAAAAAACAGTAAAAGGGAATATTATTTGAATGGGGAGAAATTACAACATGCTGAGGTGCAGAGGAATCTGGGGGTCCTTGTGCATGAAACTCTTTTAGAGTCTACCTGTAAAACATAAAACATTAAACCGTGCCACCCGCCCTGGATGACACAGCAGACATTTACAAGGCCCTTTTTTTCTTTTTTGTGTTTTTTTTGTGTTTTTCTTTTCTTTTTTTTTTGGGGCGCTAAAATCACATTTTTTCCAGTGCCCCCTATAAAAGGGGAGGGGGACACTAAAAGCACCGGCAATTAAAACAAATTAAACTTTAAAACGTAAAATAAAATTAAAATTTGGTTGCCGGGCGTGATGATGCACTCCAGTCCCTCCGGTGCCCACCTCTCGCGGAAGGCCGCGAGCGTACCGGTGGACACCGCGTGCTCCATCTCCAAGGACACCCTGGACCGGATGTAAGAGCGGAAGAGAGGCAGGCAGTCAGGTTGAACGACCCCCTCGACCGCCCGCTGCCTGGACCGGCTGATGGCACCCTTGGCCGTGCCCAGGAGCAGTCCTACGAGGAGGCCCTCGGACCTACCCGCTCCCCTCCGCACAGGGTGCCCAAAGATCAGGAGAGTGGGACTGAAGTGCAGCCAGAATTTCAGGAGCAGCCCTTTAGATAATGAAACAGGGGCTGCAACCTCGTGCACTCAGTAAAAACATGGAACACGGACTCCTCCAGACCGCAGAAATTGCAGGCGGCCTGGGAGTCCGTGAACCGGCTTAAAAATTTGTTGCACGGCACTGCTCCGTGCACCACCCTCCAGGCCAAGTCCCCGATGAATAGTGGGAGGACCCTTGCGTAGAGTGCCCTCCATCGGGGACCCCCGCCTCCTCCGGACGGCAAGATGGTACGCCATGGCGTGTCCGGACGGCCGGCGAGGATGGCAAAGTTGAGAGTGTGCAGGAGCAGCCCGTACAGGAAACCCCTCCGCGCGGAACTGAAAGGCACGGAGGGGATTTCCCCGAGGCGGCTCAAGTTGTGAGGCGCCGGCCCCCGAGGGAGGTTCCGGGATTTGGCACCAATGAGAAATTCCGTCCGGACGGGGGTCAGTTCGGACGGGATCTCCCCACGTGCTTTGAGCCTCCTCGATGCACCTAACGGAGTCAGGGCCCAGAGCTGTTTTTAGCGACTCGATGGCTTCGGCCGCGTGGCGGACGTCGGCTGAATTTAGGCGCCACGCCAGCGTGCCTGGCGCCATCCAGCCCGCTCCTCCGCCATCGAGCAGGTCCCTGACCCTTGTCACCTCACCAGCCACAGCCCTCTCTTCCGACCGCCACATAAAACCTCGGTCGTGGAGGTACGGATTCCCGAGCAGCGGCTCCTGCAGGACAGCCGCCACTCCAGCCGGCGGAGAGCTGCGCTTGGTGGAGACTTTGTTCCAGACCCTGATGAGGTCCCTGTAAAAGACAGGCAGCTCCCGGAGGGTGGTCCTGACACCCCCCAAGTTCACAAACAGGAGCTGCGTGTCGTAGTTGAGGTCGCGCTGCTGGCGGAAGAAATACCTCGCCAGAGCACACCACCTAGGAGGGGGCTCGACGTAAAGGTATCTCTGCAGGGTCTGAAGACGGAAAGTCGCGAGCTGGGCGCTGACGCACACCAACGACTGACCGCCCTCCTCAAGCGGGAGACTCAAGACCGCAGCAGAGACCCAGTGCTTCCTGTTGTTCCAGAAGTCCTTGTGCATGAATCCCCCAAAAAAAGTTAGTTTGCAGATGCAGCAGGTAATCAGGAAGGCGAATGGAATGTTGGCCTTCATTGCGAGAGGAATGGAGTACAAAAGCAGGGAGGTCCTGCTGCAACTGTATAGGGTATTGGTAAGGCCGCACCTGGAGTACTGCGTGCAGTTTTGGTCACCTTACTTAAGGATATACTGGCTTTGGAGGGGGTACAGAGACGATGCACTAGGCTGATTCTGGAGATGAGGGGGTTACCTTATGATGATAGATTGAGTAGACTGGGTCTTTACTCGTTGGAGTTCAGAAGGATGAGGGGTGATCTTATAGAAACATTTAAAATAATGAAAGGGATAGACAAGATAGAGGCAGAGAGGTTGTTTCCACTGGTCGGGGAGACTAGAACTAGGGGGCACAGCCTCAAAATACGGGGGAGCCAATTTAAAACCGAGTTGAGAAGGAATTTCTTCTCCCAGAGGGTTGTGAATCTGTGGAATTCTCTGCCCAAGGAAGCAGTTGAGGCTAGCTCATTGAATGTATTCAAGTCACAGATAGATAGATTTTTAAGCAATAAGGGAATTAAGGGTTACGGGGAGAGGGCGGGTAAGTGGAGCTGAGTCCACGGCCAGATCAGCCATGATCTTATTGAATGGCGGAGCAGGCTCGAGGGGCTAGATGGCCTACTCCTGTTCCTAATTCTTATGTTCTTATGTTCTTATGACTAGTAGCGTACAGCAACGCAGCTCTGAGGTCAAATCCCGTAATCCATCTCTCCGGCGGGTGAGTCGGCAGTCTGCTGACACACAGACAGACGCATAACTGGACATGGTGGCACTGTCCAGGGAGAGCATCAAGCTCACCTGTCAGCTCCTTAAAGTCCTGGGTAGGATTCTTGCGAGCATTGACAGTCTGAAAGCGACCATTGCGGAGGTAGAGTCACAGGTGAGCAGCGAAACCTGGGAGGCCATCAACGTCCATGTGAGGCTGGTGGCCTCTACCAGTTACACTGGAGTCCCGGAAAGTGTTGAGAGCAGCCTTTCCAAGTTCCCCAGTGTGACACCCAGACTCAGCCCCACCCAGACTCAGCCCCATGAAGAGGCTCGCCAGTCACAAGCCAGACCTTCCATATCATGAGCTGGTCCAGTGTATCCCCACGAGGCGTCTCCAATGTCTCTCCCCCCAACACAGCAGCGCTCTGACAACGTTGCTGCATGCTATCATGGTGCTACTTTGGGAACGATGAGCAGGCGAGGGAGGGGGTCAAGGGTAAGGGTTAGTGAGGGGGAAAAGCCGGTGTTAAAAGACCATGAGGCAGGGGTGTTTGTTATCACGTTGTTGTTGTTTTTGTTGTAGCATAATCATAGTTTGATCACAATTTATGTTATTTTATTCAAGTTTCAAATTATGTTCAGAAAGTTATAACATTTTACAATGTTTGATAAATTCTTTACCTTAACCATTCCTGTGTAGTGTCTCATGGAGAATAAGAAGGGGAATAGTCAACATGGTGGGATAGAGTGTCCAGGCAATGGTCAAATGTGCCAATCACTCTTCAAGCAAAGCGTTCAATTATGAGCTGCTGGTGTAAAGCTTTTGCAGCAGCGAAATTTCCAAGATTTCTACCCTGTGGTTGTGGTGGGGGTGGTGATGCCATGGGTACCTCACCAGGTTCATCATCCTCATCCTCCTCTTCCCCTCTCTCCTGAGGTTCTCCTGCAATCCCCATTGGCAAATCCTGTCCCCTTATGATGGTTAAGTTGTGTAGCATGCAGCACACCACAGTGAACTCCGAGACCTGCTGAGGGAATATTGTAGGCAGCCTCCAGAGTGGTCTAAGCATTGGAAGCGCTGCTTGAGCACTCCAATTGTCTGTTCGATGATGTTGCGTGTGGCTGCATGGCTCTCATTATAGCGATGCTCGGCTTCTGTCTGAGGGTTCCGGAGTGGGGGGGGTCATGAGCCAGGTGTCCCCGAGCATCCAGCTCTGGCGTTGTAGTTGAAACTCGAACAGGCATGAGACACTGCTCTCACACAAGATGAAAGCGTCATGGATGCGCCCTGGATATTGGGCATTGATTGCCATGATGTGCTGAGTATGGTCGCAGATGATCTGTACGTTCATGGAATGGAATCCCTTTAGGTTTCGGTAAAACTCTAGATTATGTAATGGTGCTCGCAGGATGATGTGCATACAGTCAAGGGCACCCTGAACCTTGGAGAAACCAGCAAATCATCCAAAACCTACAGCCCTCCCATTTTGGGCCTCCTTGGTCATTGGGAAGTTTATGAAGTCCATCCTATGTGTGTACAGTGCAGTACTCACCTGGCGAATGCAGTAATGTGTAGCATGCTACGAGATGGAGCATATGTCCCCTGCTGATGCCTGAAAGGAGTCAGAGGCATAGAAGGTAAGTGCCGCAGTCACCTTCACCTCGATGAGCAGTGCAGTCCTGATGCCGCTGGTAGGCTGTAGGTCTGCCTTTATGAGCTGGCATATCTCAATCAGCACTTCCTTTCAGAATCACAGCCTTCTAACGCACTGTGCCTCAGAAAGCTGTTCCCTGTAAAGTCATTGGGGGTAAGGCCTCCTCCCCATATGTCTGCGATCTCTTCGATTACATTCAAAATGATCAATAAGCCTTCTTGCAGCTCGACGCTGTAGAAATACAGCAGCCAGGAATAATGGCTGACATAGTATAGCCCCATCTTTTAAAATGTCCTTTAAAACGAGTTATAAACTCACATAAAACTTCAGTACAGGTATGAAAAACGCAGCCTTCTTCTCCCAATCCTTCTGTGCACTCAACTTCTGCTCCGTTTTCAAAATGGCGGCGTTAGCGCCTGGTGTGCCCTGGGTATGACTGTTTTTTACTGGCGGGTTCCTGGGCGGACGCTAAATCGGGCGATACGGCCAAAAGTTCCGCCCGGGGCACTAGCGCAGCATTACACGTGAGCTGACATCACCCAAATGGTGAAAACATTGGGCGGGCACTAAGTTTTAGTGCCGCTGCAAAACCGAAAGTTCCGCCCCGACGCAAAATGTTGTGCGCCTGATTTTATGCCAAAAAAAACGTTTTTGCGCCCCCCCCAGGTGCTAAATGGGATGAAAATGGCTTCCTGCAATGCAGCCCAGCTGCTGTATTGAAAGTAATCTACTTCTACGAGTTATCATTCATCTGTTCACTAAATCTTCATACTTTTAAAACTTTCCACTTAAAACTGATGTTAGAGTCAGTATTTTCCCCCTCTATTGATGCTAAAAACAAATTGCCTTGCCAACAAAAATAAACAGATATATGTCCACGGTGCCACAGATGAAATGCAGCCGTTAGCTGCTCATCCACATTTAAAAATCAATATTTGCCAAAAGTTATATTTTCCAGATGAAAAAAAACACATTGCCCTGAATATTGCATTGAGAATAACAGTGAGGTTAACAGCACTCACCAGTATTACTAAGTAAATCGGACAGCAACTTCCGGAGTATGCACATGCGTAGTTAAACGTGGAAATCTGGAAGTTACGATCTGAGTTACCCTGTTTCTCAACAGTACCTTGCAGATAGACGTGACACTGAAATCCATGCAAGGGCGAGAAGTTGCGGTATTTACCAACTAGTTCCCCACTAAACTCAGCAGAAAAAGTTAGGGCTGATGCATTCAGCTGAAAATGAATTGTTAAGTGATAAGTTATAATTATTGCCAAACAACCTCTTTGACACTGAAAATTTAATTTTACAAGTGTGGAGTCTCATTTCTTCAAAATTAATGTTGGAGATTTCAAAAATATATATATGCCTCTAATATCTTTGTTGCCTCCTGTTTATGCTCTTTTTAGTTAACCTTCCGTCAGGTACACCCTTTATTCATTGACATCAATCAGTTGTTCCCTTTGATTGCTACCTGGTTTTCTGTATCGATAAATTGATATATGTGGTTTATAAGCCTCTTTAGGACAGAGATCTCCTCATAATTCCTCCTTGTTTTTTTAAATTTATTGTGACCAAAGACTTTGTGCTATTTGGGAGGCTTAAAAAAATAGAGCTTGCCCAGAATTTTCCTGATGTAATTACTTAAAATTCTGGTTTGAATAACTCTCGAGAGAGTCTCATTTCTACTATATCGAATGTGTTGATGGTGATTGATCTTTGGCAGCTGTCTGCCTCAATGATTCTTATTAATTTCAGAAGTTTGAACGCAAGAGATCTACTTCTATCAGTTTTCATTAATTTGTTCATTAAATACTCATACTTTTGCTACTTTCCACTTAAAACAAATGTTGGAATCAATATTTTTCCCCTATATAAATGCCTTGCCACCACAATCAAACAGATAAATTCCCAGAGTGCCACAGACCCAATGCAGCTGCTAACTACTCAAGAACATTTAAAAATCAATATTTTGCCAAAAGTTATATTTCTAGATAAATAAATAATGTACATCGTTATTGGTGAATAAAGCCACAAGTTTAAATCCCAGCACCAGCCTTCAATAAATAAATGGCCCTGAAAACATGATTATGATGCTTCTAATTTTAAAATATTGTACCTTCTGACTTACTGTGAGCAACTCCACAAAAGGTTTATGTATATGTTCTAGTTTATTTTTTCCCTTAGCTCCTTGGAACATTTAGCATATGTATGCTCTTCAAAGTTTATTTTAGCAGTTTAACTATCTGCATTGTTACCTTGGTGGATTCCCATTTTCCAACATTCGCAAAGTCAATATAGAAATACAGAAAAATAAAATTAATGTCTGTGTGAAAAGACTGGCTGCGGCCAATGTGCAGCAAGTAGCAGTAGTCTTATGTATTCTCATCAACAGTACGATTGATTCACAACTAAATACATTACCTGTTGTGGAATATTGAGACTGAGAATTCACTGCCTGTTGTGTTGGGTTATCTGATCTTTTGAGGCTGCATGTGTCTGTCCCTGTTGCATGAGCTGCAGTTGGGTATGATGGTGTGTAAGTAACACCTGATGAAATAAAAAATTAGTGATGCTTATCAGAGAGAAGAGACTGTTATCCTTTATATATCTGTCAGTTTGTAGAGATGAACAGTTATTTTTAAGACCGCACTTTTCCCTTTTCCTTTATTCAAAGTTATTCATCTTTGCACCAACCTTTCAGCAGATCGTATGGATAAGCACTACTTAGCATTGAAACATTGCTTGAAAAATGGACTATTTTAGCCATGGAAAGTAGACCTCCATTTTGAATTCGGCCTACAAGGGTTCATTGCTAAATAATTCTGTTCATCCCTGATTAGATGGTGCAACATGATATCTACCTATCAGACAAAATAGCCTTTATTACAATAGGATTGGAGTATAATTGAAAAGTAGGTAGTCAATCAGCTTTATAACACCCGATTTTTCGGCACAACAGTAGCTGTTTTGTGTCGAAAATGGCATCAGTGTTGTGCACTCACACTTCTGGTGTGGGTCGTGCCGGACGGCATTTTGATGAGGCGGTAGAGTGGGTGTTAGGGTTGTGCGCTGGAGGAATGTACAGTGGATGATCATGACTTCAATCAGCGTGCAATGCTGATTTGATGCCAGCATTGCCATTTTGATCAACAACGCTGGAGGCAGCAGCAAGGACCCTATATCAAATACCAGCAATATTTAAAGGAATCAGCAACCCCTTTCAGGTGTTAGAAATTTGGGGTACCTAAAATGTATATGGTTACATGAATTACATTGTGATTCAAATAATACTGTGTTTAGATAATTGTATTAGAGCTCGAGACAAGTAAAGGGTTAATGTATATCTTATGTTTTACTGGAACTGTGTAAGTTTCATTTTCCTGGAAAATGAATATGAAATAAGAGAATCTAGCCTCGGGAGGACAGGGCCAGATGTTTTAAGGGGAAGACGGTCCTTAACATGCTGTAAGGCCATGACTGATCAAGTACAGAACCAATGTATCATGGCTATGAGGATCCCTGACAGGTGGAAGATTATAGGAGAATTGGCCTTTTTCCATGGCTTAAACAAAGAACTCGACATAGCATTGGGCACCTTATTTTAAGGGGAACCTCTGATAAGTTAAATGGTCTTGTTCATATTCTACCCTAGAATCACCCCTAAAAAGAGAATAAAAGGAAGACCTGAAAAACACCTAGAGCAGTTAGTGGAGTGAGAACTCCTGAGAGTTGATCTAATGCTGACTTTGGTCTAACACTCTTGGACAGTTCAGGAAGAGAGAGGAAGAAGAGCTGTTCGCACACATCAACCATCTGTCCGATCGGGGCCGGTACCAGCTACTTGTCACAGTCGTATGTTTTTGCTGTATAACGAGTGTGTTATATTCAGTCCAATTAAACGCAATATAGCCATTATATTGGTTTGCACTCGATTCTGCTTATTTGAAAGATCAGAGATAAGCTTTGGCGAGCCGAGCCAGGAGTGCAAAAGGGTTATTGTGGAGAAATAAGTTAAAGATGGACTCGTTCTACAAACGTTAAAGGTATCAGGCGTTGCGAAACCAAAAACAAAATGGCGGATGCGTATTATACAGACAAAGTTGCGAACAATCTCTTGGATAGGTTAGGGGCTCTAAGGACCCAAGTGGTAATCGAAATAGTACAAAGTGACGAGAAGAGTTACCATGAGATTTGGGGCGAGGCAGCATCCCAGGTTGGTGCAAAGAAATGTAAAGTTAAGGTACCCAGAAATAGGCTGGCTTACACAACGCTCCTGTGCGTCAAGCGTGGAGACTTCAGAAACAAACAGGAGAGAGAGGAGAAGCACAAAGAGCAGGAGAGAGTGGGAGACAGAGAAGGAAAAAGATCTAGCTCCATGCTAACCCATCTGAAAACTTAGCAAAGGAAGGAAAAAAACAGGGAATTAGGAAATAAGTTGCAGAGGCAATTAATAAGGCGATAAAAAGAATCTTAAAGTTACAACTAACACAGCTTCTGTGTTCTGTGCCAAGAAAAATAAAACACGAGGGATAGGAAATTGCCCCCTTCTTTATGGCCCGTTACCACCTCTAATGGGGCGGTAAGGCCTTTCCGCCCGTGGGCAGGACCGACCCATCCGCAATTGCCTCCGAGCCGGGGACAGTGGGAATGGGATTCCGCCACACCCCGTGTTTTCACCCCGCTGACCCCTAGGAAGCTGCCAGTGGCTAGGCGGCATGTCCGCCCTGAAGGGGAAGGGCCCACTGCCGCAGCCACCATTTTGTTTTAATTGTCGGCCGACTCCTGACAATGGCGGCTGCTGGTTCGGCCGAACCCCTTGCTGGTGGCCCAGTGGGTTCCACGTCAGCCTTGCAACGTCCCTCCCCTTTAAGTGAAGGGTCGGAATGTTGCGACGCATCAGCGCGATGCGGCAAGTCCACTTTGCGCTGAGGTCATCACCGCCCCGCTCCCTCACAAACTCACCCCTACACCATCTCAAACAGCCGAAGTTTCCAGCTCTTCCCTCTGACTCCCGCTGGGCGGTAAATTTCCTATTAATTCAAAGTGCCCTCCCCAATTTCCCACTGAGGGCAAATTCGGCCCCAAGATTTGCCGAGTGAAAAGAATGTTAAGGAATGCTGGAATTTCAGTTTGTGTGAAAGATTGTGTTACAGTTTTCCTGACCATGAATGTTTGAGAAGTTACAGTATTCCTTTTGTCTGAAAGTCTGTCTTTTTTTAAAAAGTGCCTGTTATGTTTGCTTTAGCTCTACCCACTTTTCTGAGCGTAGAGCTAAAAGCCGTTTAACTCGATACTGCTTATTTGAAAGATCGAAGATAAGCTAATCTCAACACAGGTTAGTTGCTGTGAATTATAGGGAGCTGGCAAAGGCTTTAAACTAGTTAGATGGAGGGAGGGATCTACAGGAAATGGAACCAGTCTAGATATAAACAAAACAGGAAAAGAGAGCATAGGAAATAATAAAGTAAGAGAATACATTGATTGCAAGGGAATAAATAGTGTTATAGAACAGAAGTCTAAACAGATGGTTAAAAATAAAGTGATAGGAAATCCTATTAAAATGACAAACTATCTGTACTGCAATGTGCACAGTGTCCATTATAATACAGGAAGCTGGAGGCAATTATGCGTTAAGAGGAATCAGAAATAGTAGGGATGACTGAGACATGGCTGAATTAAACATTGCAGTGTAACATATTTAGAAAAGATAGGGAGGGGAAAAAGGGGAGGTGGAGTAGCTGTACTAATTAGGGATAATATAATGGCAGTAGAAACAAGTGAAGCAGCTATTAGCAATATTAGCAAGACAGAAATACAATTCATATGGATAGAGATAAAAGATAATAAAGGATCAATCACACTAATAGGTGTAGTCTCTAGACCACCTCATAGTGGAAGGGAGGTGGAGGAAGAAATATACAGACAAATTAGGGAAATTAGTAAAAAACAAAAAATAATAATCATGGAGGATTTCAAGTACCCTGATTTTAATTGGACAGAAGAAGTAGGTGAAGAGGATAAGGTAATAAAGTTAATACAATGTGTACAGGACTCTTTTCTAACCCAGTATGTAAATAGCCCAAGGGAGGATTCGCTATTGGATCTAGTAATGGGGAATGAACCAGAGCAGATAAGAGAAGTAAAAGTAGGGAAGCATTCAACATTCAGGAAGGATAAAATAATAGGAAAAGGAGGTGGGGTAGCATTGCTGGTTAAAGAGGAGATTAATGCAATAGTTAGAATGGACATTAGCTTGGATGATGTGAAATCTATATGGGTAGAGCTGCAGAACACCAAAGGGCAAAAAACGTTAGTGGGAGTTGTGTACAGACCTCCAAATAGTAGTAGTGATGTTGGGGAGGGCATCAAACAGGAAATTAGGGGTGCAGCAGTTATAATGGGTGACTTTAATATGCACATAGATTGGGCTAGCCAAACTGGAAGCAATACGATGGAGGAGGATTTCCTGGAGTGCATAAGGGATGGTTTTCCAGACCAATATGTCAAGGAACCAACCAGGGGGGAGGCCATCTTAGACTGGGTGTTGTGTAACGAGAGGGGATTAATTAGCAATCCCGTTGTGCGAGGCCCCTTGGGGAAGAGTGACCATAATATGGTGGAATTCTGCATTAGGATGGAGAATGAAACAGTTAATTCAGAGACCATGGTCCAGAACTTAAAGAAGGGTAACTTTGAAGGTATGAGGCGTGAATTGGCTAGGATTGATTGGCGAATGATACTTAAGGGGTTGACTATGGATGGGCAATGGCAGACATTTAGAGACCGCATGGATGAACTACAACAATTGTATATTCCTGTCTGGCGTAAAAATAAAAAAGGGAAGGTGGCTCAACCGTGGCTATCAAGGGAAATCAGGGATAGTATTAAAGCCAAGGAAGTGGCATACAAATTGGCCAGAAATAGCAGCGAACCCGGAGACTGGGAGAAATTTAGAACTCAGCAGAGGAGGACAAAGGGTTTGATTAGGGCAGGGAAAATGGAGTACGAGAAGAAGCTTGCAGGGAACATTAAGACGGACTGCAAAAGCTTCGATAGGTATGTAAAGAGAAAAAGGTTAGTAAAGACAAGCGTGGGTCCCCTGCAGTCAGAATCAGGGGAAGTGATAACGGGGAACAAAGAAATGGCGGACCAGTTGAACAAGTACTTTGGTTCGGTATTCACTAAGGAGGACACTAACAACCTTCCAGATATAAGAGGGGTCAGAGGGTCTAGTAAGAAGGAGGAACTGAGGGAAATCCTTATTAGTCGGGAAATTGTGTTGGGGAAATTAATGGGATTGAAGGCCGATAAATCCCCAGGGCCTGATGGACTGCATCCCAGAGTACTTAAGGAGGTGGCCTTGGAAATAGCGGATGCATTGACAGTCATTTTCCAACATTCCATTGACTCTGGATCAGTTCCTATCGAGTGGAGGGTAGCCAATGTAACCCCACTTTTTAAAAAAGGAGGGAGAGAGAAAACAGGGAATTGTGGACCGGTCGGCCTGACATCGGTGGTGGGTAAGATGATGGAATCAATTGTTGGGGATGTCATGTCAGCGCATTTGGAAAGAGGTGACATGGTGGGTCCGGGTCAGCGTGGATTTGTGGGAGGGAGGTCATGCTTGACAAGTCTTCTGGAGTTTTTTGGGGATGTTTCCGGTGGAGTGGATGGGGGAGAACCAGTTGGTGTGGTGTGTTTGGACTTTTGGAAGGCTTTCGGCGGGGTCCCACACGGGAGATTGGTGTGCAGAGTTAAAGCACATGGGATTGGGGGTAGTGCGCTGACATGGATTGAGAACTGGTTGTCAGACAGGAAGCAAAGAGGAGTAAATGGGTACTTTTCGGAGTGGCAGGCGTTGACTAGTGGCATGCTGCAAGGTTCTGTGCTGGGGCCCCAGCTGTTTACATTGTACATTAATGATTTAGACGAGGGGATTAAATGTAATATCTCCAAATTTGCGGATGACACTGGGTTGGGTGGCGGTGTGGGCTGCGGTGGGGGGATGCTGTGAGGCTGCAGAGCGACTTGGATAGGTTGGGTGAGTGGGCAAATGCATGGCGGATGGGGTATGGTGTGGATGGATGTGGGGTTGTCCACTTTGGTGGTAAAAACAGAGAGACAGACTATTATCTGAATGGTGACAGATTAGGAAAGGGGGAGGTGCAGCGAGGCCTGGGTGTCATGGTACATCAGTCATTGAAGGTTGGCATGCAAGTACAGCAGGCGGTTAAGAAAGCAAATGGCATGTTGGCCTTCATAGCGAGGGGATTTGAGTACAGGGACAGGGAGGTGTTGCTACAGTTGTACAGGGCATTGGTGAGGCCACACTTGGAGTATTGTGTACAGTTTTGGTCTCCTAACCTAAGGAAGGACATTCTTGCTATTGAGGGAGTGCAGCGAAGGTTCACCAGACTGATTCCCGGGATGGCGGGACTGACCTATCAAGAAAGACTGGATCAACTGGGCTTGTATTCACTGGAGTTCAGAAGAATGAGAGGGGACCTCATATAAACGTTTACATTTCTGATGGGTTTAGACAGGTTAGATGCAGGAAGAATGTTCCCAATGTTGGGGAAGTCCAGAACCAGGGGTCACAGTCTAAGGATAAGGGGTAAGCCATTTAAGACCGAGATGAGGAGGAACTTCTTCACCCAGAGAGTGGTGAACCTGTGGAATTCTCTACCACAGAAAGTTGTTGAGGCCAATTCACTAAATATATTCAAAAAGGAGTTAGATGTAGTCCTTACTACTAAGGGGATCAAGGGGTATGGTGAGAAAGCAGGAATGGGGTACTGAAGTTGCATGTTCAGCCGTGAACTCATTGAATGGCGATGCAGGCTAGAAGGGCCGAATGGCCTACTCCTGCACCTATTTTCTATGTTTCTAAGCATCTAGTCAATAGTGACCATAATATAATATGCTTTAAGATGATAATTGACAAGGACATAAGTATGATGAAAACCAGGGTCATAGATTGGAGCCAAGCTAATTTTGCGGGGCTGAAAATAGAACTTGGGAAAATAAAATGGACAACAATATTGGCAAAAAACAATGTAGAACAGCAATGGGAAGCATTTAAAACGCTGTTCAACAGAGTGCAGGAACAATATATTCCGCGAAAAGGAAAGAACAAACTAAACACTAATGAGACTCCATGGATGAATAAAGCCATAAGGGAACAATTGAGGGTAAGGAAAGAGGCATACATTAAATACATAGACAGCAGGGGAGTGCACGATAAGGGTGAATACGAAAAGATTAGGAGAGGTCAAAAAAACAATTATGAAGGCAAAGAGGAACTATGAAATTAAATTATCAAGGAACATAAAACAAAATAGTAAAATATTTTACAGGCGCATCAATAAAAACGGAAGTTTGGATGGGAATAGGGCCATTAAGGGATAGACAGGATAATACTACAGATAAAAAAAGAGAAATGACAGAAATATTAAATAATTATTTTGCTTCAGTATTTACCAGGGACATAGAACAGGTGGACTTGACATTAGATGATGAGATTAGTTACGAGATAAGTGCATCTAAAATAAAAAAAGGGGGATATATTAAATAAACTAATCAATTTCAAAGAGGATAAAACCCCTGGTCCAGGTGGCTTGCAGCCACGCATTTTAAAAGAATCTAGGAGAGTGAGAGCAGAGGCATTACCACACATATTTAATAATTCATTAGAAAAAGGTGTAGTGCCAGAGGACTGGCGGATAGCTAACGTAATACCTATATTTAAGAAGTGGGATAGAACATGTCCAGAGAATTATAGACCAGTCTGCTTAACATCGGTGGTAGGAAAAATAATGGAACCCCAACTAAAGGATAAAATAGAAGCCAAAAATATAATAATGAATAGTCAGCATGAATTTCAAAAGGGAAAGTCTTGCTTGACCAAACTCATTAATTTTTTTTGAAGAGGTAACTGTAGATATCATCGTCATCATCATAGGCAGTCCCTCGAAATGAGGATGACTTGCTTCCACGCCAAAAAAGGATGAGTTCACAGATGTTTCAATGAAGGACCTAATATTGCAGGTCCTGAATTACATCCTGAACTGTAGACAATGGTAATGCAGTAGATGTAATTTATCTAGATTTTCAAAAGGCTTTTGATAAGGTACCCCATAATAGACTGATGAACAAGGTCAGAGAATGTGGAGTCAGGGGACAAGTAGCAGAATGGATTGCTAGCTGGCTTCAAGATAGAAAAGAGTGGAAGCCTCGGCACAGGCCCCAGGAAGATATTAAAGGATATTGGACAAAGTGCTTATGCCAGAAGGCTTTTATTAAAGAACTGTTTCCCAAAGATTGGGAGTTTGAGACATATTGTGTTTCATTGTTTGCTGAAAAGAAAACAGCAGCCTGTTTGTGTTAATGTCTGGAACAGACCGAGGTTTCTGGGCAACAATGACCAGGAGAGAAAACTCATCCCAGGCGATTGGCAGGATTGTTCAGTAATGGGAAACCACTTAGCCCAAGGTTGGGTGGGAAGCAGAAACCCATCACCGGCCATTTACGGCATTACCTAGATGAGATAGCCCCGAAAGGCGGGAAACCGAACAAAGAACTGCCATTAAGTCCCAGACCCAGTAGAAGCAGAAGCCATCAGGAGCCATCAACAGAATACACGAACGTAAGATCTGGGATGATGGGCTATTTAGACATTCACCCCAGACAAAGGAAATACTCTATTTTGGCAGGAAGAAGCATGGACTGTAACATATAAGAGAAGGCAGTTTGCTGCCATTTCTCTCTCTTCGCTTCAAGAGCTGTGCACTCCATCAGGGACGGAGAGGAAAATCTACCATCGAGGGACCAAGAGCCTCTACCTTCGGAAGTACTGTGTTCCTAACACAGATGAGGCTGCACACAGGGAGGATAAAGTAACAATGACCTCAGTCTTTAATAAGACACTCCAGAGTGAGAAACAGGTCTTATGGGCCGGCTTATATACAGTGCTCCCAAGGGATGCTGGGATCCCTTGGGACTCCAGGAGATGAGCTCCCTGGTGGTGGAACATGGGAGTGCATGCTTTACAGATACACAACATCATTCCCCCCCACCCCCCCAAAGTCAAAGTGAAAACTATTCACAATGTGAGGCTGTTGGGAGTCTTTCTTTCCCTGGTGGACCGCCTCGGTACAAATGTCTGTTCTGGTGTGTTGGCTGTGCCCTTGCTGGGCTGGCGTGCTGTTGGCCCTGCAGGGCTACTAGGTGAGCCTGGCCTTACTGGGCTGTTGGGCATGATGGGTTCGATTTCCTGGTCCGACGTAGTGTCGTTGATCCTTTGGGTGTGTGTTGTGGGCTCGATAAAGGTGATGTCTGCTGTGGGTTATTCAGGGCAGTCTGTGAACCGCAGCCTCGTTTGGTCCAGGTGCTTTCTGCAAATTGGTCCATTGTCTAGTTTGACTACAAACAGCCTACTCCCTTCTTTAGCTATCACCGTGCCCGGGATCCACTTGGGACCATGTCCATAGCTTAGCACATACACAGGGTCATTCAGATCAATTTCCCGTGACACAGTGGCGCGACCATCATTTACATTTTATTGCTGCCGCCTGCTCTCTACCTGATCATGCAGGTTGGGGTGAACCAGCGAGAGTCTGGTTTTAAGTGTCCTTTTTATGAGTAGCTCAGCCGGGCGCACCCGTGAACAAGTGGGGTCTCGTGCGGTAGCTGAGCAGTACTCGGATCAGGTGGGTTTGGAGTGAGCCTTCTGTGACTCATTTAAGGCTCTGTTTGATGGTTTGTACTGCCCGCTCTGCCTGCCCATTGGAGACTGGTTTAAACAGGGCCGAGATGACATGTTTGATCCCATTGGTGAAACATGGCCCATTGTCACTGACCAGTATGTCAGGCAGGCCGTGGGTGGCAAACATGGCCCTCAGGCTTTCAATGGTGGCGGTGGTGGTGCTTCCCGACATTATTTCACATTCAATCCATTTTGAAAAAGCATCCACCACCACCAGGAACATTTTACCGAGAAACGGGCCTGCATAGTCGACATGGATCCTCGACCATGGTCTGGAGGGCCAGGACCACAAACTTAGCGGTGCCTCTTTGGGCGCGTTGCTCAACTGAGCATATACGCTGCATTGTCGTACACAGGACTCTGAGTCAGAGTCGATACCGGGCCACCACACATGGGATCTGGCTATTGCTTTCATCATTACTATACCCGGGTGTGTGCTGTGGAGAAACGTGATGAACGTTTCCTTGCCCTTTTTTGGTAGCACTACGCGGTTACCCCACAACAGGCAGTCTGCCTGAATGGACAGCTCGTCCTTTCGCCGCTGGAACGGCTTGATTGGCTCTTGCATTTCAAGGGGGATTCTGGCCCAGCTCCCATGCAGTACACAGTTTTTTACTAGGGACAGCAGAGGATCTTGGCTGGTCCAAGTCCTAATCTGGCAGGCAGTGACAGGTGATTTATCATTTTCAAATGCTTCCATGACCAAACAACAAGTTTGCGGGCTGCGCTACAATCAGCAAGTTTGCAGGCCGCGCTATTTCCACCCCCGTGGTGGGCAATGGTAGCTGACTGAGAGCATCCGCACAGTTCTCCGTGCCTGGCCTGTGGCGGATGGTATAGTTATACGCTGATAGCGCGAGTGCCCACCTTTGTATGCAGGCTGAGGCATTAGTATTTATCCCCTTGTTTTCAGCGAACAGGGATGTGAGGGGCTTGTGATCGGTTTCCAGCTCAAATTTGAGGCCAAACAGGTACTGATGCGTTTTCTTTACCCCGAACATACACGCCAATGCCTCTTTCTCAATCATGCTGTAGGCCCTCTCGGCCTTAGACAAGCTCCTGGAGGCATAGGCGACAGGTTGCAACTTCCCCGCAACATTAGCTTGTTGTAATGCACTTCCAACTCCGTACGACGACGCGTCACATAGAAACATAGAAAATAGGTGCAGGAGTAGGCCATTCGGCCCTTCGAGCCTGCACCGCCATTCAATGAGTTCATGGCTGAACATGCAACCTCAGTACCCCATTCCTGCTTTCTCGCCATACCCCTTGATCCCCCAAGTAGTAAGGACTACATCTAACTCCTTTTTGAATATATTTAGTGAATTGGCCTCAACAACTTTCTGTGATAGAGAATTCCACAGGCTCACCACACTCTGGGTGAAGAAGTTTCTCCTCATCTCGGTCCTAAATGGCTTACCCCTTATCCTTAGACTGTGACCCCTGGTTCTGGACTTCCCCAACATTGGGAACATTCTTCCTGCATCTAACCTGTCCAAACCCGTCAGAATTTTAAACGTTTCTATGAGATCCCCTCTCATTCTTCTGAACTCCAGTGAATACAAGCCCAGTTGTTCCAGTCTTTCCTGATATGTCAGTCCCGCTATCCCGGGAATCAGTCTGGTGAACCTTCGCTGCACTCCCTCAATAGCAAGAATATCCTTCCTCAAGTTAGGAGACCAAAACTGTACACAATACTCCAGGTGTGGCCTCACCAAGGCCCTGTACAACTATAGTAACAACTCCCTGCTCCTTTACTCAAATCCCCTCGCTATGAAGGCCAACATGCCATTTGCTTTCTTAACCGCCTGCTGTACCTGCATGCCACCCTTCAGTGACTGATGTACCATGACACCCAGGTCTCGTTGCACCTTCCCTTTTCCTAATCTGTCACCATTCAGATAATAGTCTGTCTCTCTGTTTTTACCACCAAAGTGGATAACCTCACATTTATCCACATTATACTTTATCTGCCATGCATTTGCCCACTCACCTAACCTATCCAAGTCACTCTGCAGCCTCATAGTATCCTCCTCGCAGCTCACACTGCCACCCAACTTCGTGTCATCCGCAAATTTGGAGATACTACATTTAATCCCCTCATCTAAATCATTAATGTACAATGTAAACAGCTGGGGCCCCAGCACAGAACCTTGCGGTATCCCACTAGTCACTGCCTGCCATTCTGAAAAGTACCCATTTACTCCTACTCTTTGCTTCCTGTCTGACAACCAGTTCTCAATCCACGTCAGCACACTACCCCCAATCCCATGTGCTTTAACTTTGCACATTAACCTCTTGTGTGGGACCTTGTCGAAAGCCTTCTGAAAGTCCAAATACACCACATCAACTGGTTCTCCCTTGTCCACTCTACTGGAAACATCCTCAAAAAATTCCAGAAGATTTGTCAAGCATGATTTACCTTTCACAAATCCATGCTGACTTGGACCTATCATGTCACCTCTTTCCAAATGCGCTGCTATGACATGCTTAATAATTGATTCCATCATTTTACCCACTACCGATGTCAGGCTGACCGGTCTATAATTCCGTTTTCTCGCTCCCTCCTTTTTTAAAAAGTGGGGTTACATTGGTTACCCTCCACTCCATAGGAACTGATCCAGAGTCTATGGAATGTTGGAAAATGACTGTCAATGCATCCGCTATTTCCAAGGCCACCTCCTTAAGTACTCTGGGATGCAGTCCATCAGGCCCTGGGGATTTATCGGCCTTCAATCCCATCAATTTCTCCAACACAATTTCCCGACTAATAAGGATTTCCCTCAGTTCCTCCTTCTTACTAGACCCTCTGACCCTTTTTATATCCGGAAGGTTGTTTGTGTCCTCCTTAGTGAATACCGAACCAAAGTACTTGTTCAATTGGTCTGCCATTTCTTTGTTCCCCGTTATGACTTCCCCTGATTCTGATTGCAGGGGACCTACGTTTGTCTTTACTAACCTTTTTCTCTTTACAGATCTATCGAAGCTTTTGCAGTCCGTCTTAATGTTCCCTGCAAGCTTCTTCTCGTACTCCATTTTCCCTGCCCTAATCAAACCCTTTGTCCTCCTCTGCTGAGTTCTAAATTTCTCCCAGTCTCCGGGTTCGCTGCTATTTCTGGCCAATTTGTATGCCACTTCCTTGGCTTTAATACTATCCCTGATTTCCCTTGATAGCCACGGTTGAGCCACCTTCCCTTTTTTATTTTTACGCCAGACAGGGATGTACAATTGTTGTAGTTCATCCATGTGGTCTCTAAATGTCTGCCATTGTCCATCCACTGTCAACCCCTTAAGTATCATTCGCCAATCAATGCTCGCCAATTCACTCCTCATACCTTCAAAGTTACCCTTCTTTAAGTTCTGGACCATGGTCTCTGAATTAACTGTTACATTCTCCATCCTAATGCAGAATTCCACCATATTATGGTCACTCTTCCCCAAGGGACCTCGAACAACGAGATTGCTAATTAATCCTCTCTCATTACACAACACTCAGTCGAAGATGACCTCCCCCTTAGTTGGTTCCTCGACAGCCAATGCGTCTCCTCAGCTGCACAGCTGCACAGCAATCTGGAGGTCCCATGTCGGCCGCTTGCTGGCTTTTAAATGGAAAAACTGTGCACGCGCGATAATTTGAATGGGCTGCACACCCAAAAAGAAATTAGCGGGAACATTGGATGCAGCACTTGAAAAATCAGAGATGAATAACCAAAATAAGGGATACTTTATTCTGCTGTAATTCGTGCCATGCATAGTCAAATAACGCAATGTCCTGGAAATTCCGGCCTCCCCAGGTCCGTACGGAGTGTCTATGGACCCGGGAAACTATCGCAAAAGCCGGTTTTCAGCGCACAATGCGTATGCCCTGAAAACTGGAGCTTGACAAATCCTCCGCATCTTGGGAGCGAGGACATTTAGAAACAGAAAATAGGTGCAGGAGTAGGCCATTCAGCCCTTCGAGCCTGCACCACCATTCAATGAGTTCATGGCTGAACATGCAACCTCAGTACCCCATTCCTGCTTTCTCGCCATACCCCTTGATCCCCCTAGTAGTAAGGACTACATCTAACTCCTTTTTGAATATATTTAGTGAATTGGCCTCAACAACTTTCTGTGGTAGAGAATTCCACAGGTTCACCACTCTCTGGGTGAAGAAGTTTCTCCTCATCTCGGTCTTAAATGGCTTACCCCTTATCCTTAGACTGTGACCCCTGGTTCTGGACTTCCCCAACATTGGGAACATTCTTCCTGCATCTAACCTGTCTAAACCCGTCAGAATTTTAAACGTTTCCATGAGATCCCCTCTCATTCTTCTGAACTCCAGTGAATACAAGCCCAGTTGATCCAGTCTTTCTTGATAGGTCAGTCCCACCATCCCGGGAATCAGTCTGGTGAACCTTCGTTGCACTCCCTCAATAGCAAGAATGTCCTTCCTCAAGTTAGGAGACCAAAACTGTACACAATACTCCAGGTGTGGCCTCACCAAGGCCCTGTACAACTGTAGCAACACCTCCCTGCCCCTGTACTCAAATCCCCTCGCTATGAAGGCCAACATGCCATTTGCTTTCTTAACTGCCTGCTGTACCTGATGTACAGCCTTCAATGACTGATGTACCATGACACCCAGGTCTCGTTGCACCTCCCCTTTTCCTAATCTGTCACCATTCAGATAATAGTCTGTCTCTCTGTTTTTACCACCAAAGTGGATAACCTCATATTTATCCACATTATACTTCATCTGCCATGCATTTGCCCACTCACCTAACCTATCCAAGTCACTCTGCAGCCTCATAGCAAGGGCAAGATTGCAGAATTTACCCATATCTTGACCAGTAAATGTCCTCAAAATTCTTGCGCCTGATAACAGCAGGCGCATAGCCTACTTTTGCAGGCGCTAGAGTTTAAAAACATACAAAAATATAATAAAATTAAAATTAAAAAAACTCATTTTATTGTTTAAAAACCCTGCCCACTAAGGTGAGTTTATTTTTAACCCTAATTACAACACTTTAAAAAAAAAATCAAAAAATATATATTTTTTCTAAGGCATTCATTAACTTTAATTTTAATTAATTTTAATTATGTGAGGTGTGATTTTTATTTTTTATTATGGAGTTTAGTTTGTTTGGTTTTTTCCCCGCATCAATAGCAATGAGAGCTTGTAGATATGGAGTTCTCATTGCTATTAATGAGAATGCTGTGGAATACTGTACCTGATTGGTTGAGCAGTCACACGTGACTGCACCTTCTGTGTGGAACCTGGAGGATGGGAGCGCGCTTCGCAGCATGGGAAGAGAAGGCCTCCCCAACGGAATCCCATGCTCCCCCGGGACCATCAGGTACTTTCGTAGATATTTTTCAGGTCGGAGGCATCTGCCCCCAGGAAGCCACCGACCGCAATTTCTGGGCCAATATGTTCATTTTTGCATTATTAATTTTATATTAAGGACCATTCCCCACTGCTAAAGGCCAAGGCATTTAAGGCTGGACGTGCTCCGCTTGCCAGATTGGGTCAGGCTTCTCTGTCGGTGTCCAGAGTGCACGCTATAACTATTTAAAGCAATTTAAATTCACTGTGCTTCTTGGAGGACCCTTATCCCATTTTGTTATGCCCCAGCACCTGAATCGCCACGTGCTAAACTCACCCGGTAACTAACAGACAGGAAGGGCCCTTCATCAGTGCTATTTAAAGGGATACTTTCAGGTTAGTGGTTGGTTTGTCATTTCAGGCTGCTGGTTGACTTTTGGGCATTTTTTGGTCTGTTTTCTGACCCTGGAAAGTTCAGCTTAATTGCTCAGAAGAAGATTTAGCTGGTGTTGCACTGTTGTTGGCTGCCTTATAAAAATTTTGACTGTAGTCACTGGTGATCTGATCGGGCTGCTTTCAGAGCTGGAGGAGGAGGAATCAAGGAAGACAGCAGAGAGCAGGAACAGTCGACACAAGAGGGAGAAGGACGGCACTGTGCAGGAGGCCATATCTAATGCGGGTATTCAGGCAGCACTTCGCCCACATGAACTTCATTGAGGAGCAATATATAAGGCATCTTCATTTTACAAAGGAGGCTGTCACCGAGCTATGTCACCTGCTGCAGCCACAACACGAGCCTCACTCCAGGTCATTGGACAGTAATTTTTATGCCACGGGCTCCTTCCAGGCTACAGCAGATGACATCAGAGATATATCTCAGTTCGCAGTCCACCGCCGCATGAGGGTGGTCACCGAGGCTCTCAACACCAGGAGGAACACCTACATCTCTTTCCACATGATTGCCATCTTAGGTTGTTTCTCTTTTGTTCCCTAATCATGCTGTGTTGTCCAACATCTTTTTGTTTTTGATTCACATGTACCTCTAATTTCATTGTTACCTTCTGTTTACCCTCTTTTCAGTTAATCTTCTGTCAGGTACACCGTTTATACATTGAGGAGCAGTAGTCTTATGTATTCTCATCAACAGTACGGTAGGATTCACGAATAAATTACAAAATACTTTACCTGTTGTGGAATATTGAGACTGAGAATTCACTGCCTGTTGTGTTGGGTTATCTGATCTTTTGAGGCTGCATGTATCTGTCCCTGTTGCATGAGCTGCAGTTGGGTATGATGGTGTGTAAGTAACACCTGATGAAATAAAAAAAAGTTAGTGATGCTTATCAGAGAGAAGAGACTCTTATCCTATATATCGGTCAGTTTGCAGAGACCAACAGTTCTTTTTGAAACCACATTTTTCCTTTTCTTTATTTCAAAACTACTCATCTTTGCACGAACCTTTCAGCAGATCGTATGGATAAGCACAAGTGATTTACGTGTGCATCTAATATCTTTGTTGCCTCCTGTTTATCCTCTTTTTAATTAACCTTCCGTCAGGTACACGCTTTATTCAGTGACGTCAATCAGTTGTTCCCTTTGATTGCTACCTGGTTTTCTGTATCGATAAATTGATTTGTTTTATCCAACCACCACCACTGTTCTCCCAGATCCCAATTTCTTTCTGGTGTGGTTTATAAGTCTCTTTAGGACAGAGATCTCCTCGTAATTCCTCCTTGCTTTTTAAAATTTATTGTGACCACAAAGACTTTATGCTATTTGGGAGGCTTAGAAAGATAGAGCTCGCTCATCAGCAAGCATTTTCCTGATGTAATTACTTAAATTCTGGTTTGAATAACTCTCGAGAGAGTCTCATTTCTACTATATCGAATGTGTTGATGGTGATTGATCTTTGGCAGCTGTCTGCCTCAATGATTCTTATTAATTTCAGAAGTTTGAACGCAAGAGATCTACTTCTATGAGTTTTCATTAATTTGTTCATTAAATATTCATACTTTTGTTACTTTCCACTTAAAACAAATGTTGGAATCAATATTTTTCCCCTATATAAATGCCTTGCCACCAAAATTAAACAGATAAATTCCCAGAGTGCCACAGACCCAATGCAGCTGCTAACTACTCAACAACATTTAAAAATCAATATTTTGCCAAAAGTTATATTTCTAGATAAATAAATAATGCACATCGTTATTGGTGAATAAAGCCACAAGTTTAAATCCCAGCATCAGCCTTCAATAAATAAATGGCCCTGAAAACATGATTATGATGCTTCTAATTTTAAAATATTGTACCTTCTGACTTACTGTGAGCAACTCCACAAAAGGTTTGTGTATATGTTCTAGTTTATTTTTTCCCTTAGCTCCTTGGAACATTTAGCATATGTATGCTCTTCAAGGTTTATTTTAGCAGTTTAACTATCTGCATTGTTACCTTGGTGGATTCCCATTTTCCAACATTTGCAAAGCCAATATAGAAATACAGAAAAATAAAATTAATGTCTGTGTGAAAAGACTGGCTGTGGCCAATGTGCAGCAAGTAGCAGTAGTCTTATGTATTCTCATCAACAGTACGGTTGATTCACAAACATATTACTAAATACATTACCTGTTGTGGAATATTGAGACTGAGAATTCACTGCCTGTTGTGTTGGGTTATCTGATCTTTTGAGGCTGCATGTGTCTGTCCTTGTTGCATGAGCTGCAGTTGGGAATGTTGGTCTGTTAGTAACATCTGACAAAATAAAAATGTTAGTGATGCTTATCAGAGAGAAGAGACTGTTATCCTATATACCTGTCAGTTTGTAAGTTTGTAGAGATGAACAGTTCTTTTTAAGACCGCACTTTTCCCTTTTCCTTTATTCAAAGCTATTCATTTTTGCACCAACCTTTCAGCAGATCAAATGGATAAGCACGTATGATTCACATGTGCCTTTAATAGCTTTGTTCCCTCCTGTTTATCCTTAGTTAACCTTCCGTCAGGTACACCATTTATTCATTGATTTCAATCAGTTGTTCCTTTTCATTGTTGCCTGTTTGTCTGTTTTATCCAACTGTGACCACTATTCCCTCAGATCTTGATTTCTCTCTGGCGTTTAAAAGCCTCTTCAGGACAGAGATCGCTTCGTAATTCCTCCTTGCTTCTTTAAATTTACCTTAACCACAAAGACTTTTGGGGGGGGGAAATTGTGTAGCTCCTCGTTTGGCGAGGCGGGTTTTCCTGCGGCAGGCCCAGAAGTCTTGCCCTGCTTGCAATATTGGGGTTACCGCCGAGAGTGCGCTCCATTCCTCTGTGGGGCGCGAGCAGGGTGGAAGCACAGGGAGAGGAGTGCAATGCTACGCATTGGGATGCGTAGCACTGCCACGCAGAAGGGGCTTTCCCCTTCATTAAAGGAGTGGGCCAAGCTGCAGACTCTGCAGGTCCTTACATAAGAACATAAGAAATAGGAGCAGGAGTAGGTCTGCTCCGCCATTTAATACGATCATGGCTGATCTGATCATGGACTCAGGTCCACTTCCCTGCCTGCTCCCCATAGCTCCTTATCCCCTTATTGTTGAAGAAACTGTCTATTTCTGTTTTAAATTTATTCAATGTCCTAGTTTCCACAGCTTTGAGGCAGCGAATTCCACAGATTCCATAGGCTGGTGCTCCCACATTCCCCCACTTCTTCTCTTTGCCTCTCTGCAGGCCTTATCTGGGTAACATTTGATCCAAAGTTGTATGAATGTTCTCACTTTCCACAGAGTGATAGTTAATGTCCACAATTGCTTGATTCAAACTCTGTTGCTGTTGAAATCCTGTATTCCATTTCCGCATTTCCTTCTTCTGAATAGCTGCATGATTATCATATCCATTTTCACTTATGTCAACCTTCAACTTTTGATGTTTTCGACTGAATTCCATGCTGTTTACATTCAGAAATGTAAACTTGCAATCGGTGTCTTTGACTAAGTCTGTTGCCCTCTGCACAGTTTTTAACAATTTCCCCTGCTTTGTGAGAGAAGTGTAACAACATAGAGTAAAGGATGACGGAAATGTTGAATAGTCAGTCGAGAGACCCAGTCCTTCTCTCAGTTCACCCTTCGGAACTGCTGTAATTTCCTATCTCAACATTTGCAATGCTCCAACTTCTATTTCGCATCCTTTAAGATCATGTTTATAACTCCCACATTTGAGCTTTTCACTGAACATCTCATCAGTTCTGAAACAGCCCATTCCTACAGAAACTTGAAATGCTTCTGAACAAGCTTCTCCCACTGCTTTCATCTCTGACTGTTCAGTAACTGCTCTTCGTGCATCTGGGATGCTGGAGAACTGTCTCTGAAGAAGGGAATCCCCTTCCTCCAGGAGCACCTCAACCTTCATTTGCCCGGCAGACCCTGTGTCAATTATCCTTCCACACATGCCTCAATAAGGGTATGGCCAACCCTATCCTGAAGTAAGGGTCCTAAAGAAACGACATCTGTGATTGAAGTGCGGCATCCGCCTCACCTGCGGAATCTACCCCTGACCTTGTTAATTTTCAAATAAAGCAATGTGACTGAGTACTGTAGACTTGAGTAAGTGTGACCTTCGTCTCTTTATTCTGACTCCAGAGTGCTGGCACAGCATGGGAGGCCTGCTTATATGCAGTGCTCCCAAGGGATGCTGAGATCCCTTGGGACTCCAACAGATGCGCACTCTGGTGGCGGTAGAATGCTGGTTACAAGGTGTTGCACACATAACATCACTCCCCCCCCCAAAGTCAATAATACACTTACTTACACGGTGAGACGATCTGGGGCTTTCCACTCCCTAGTCGATTGTCTCAGTACAAAGGTGCAGGTGAGTTGGTTGGGCCTTCGCTGGGCTCCTGCGTAGCTGGCCTTGCTGGGCTGCTGGGGATGATGGGTTCAGCTTCGTGGTCAACCATGATGTTGGTTAGCACTTGTGTGTATCGGAGGGTCGAAGTTGGTGGTGTCCTCTTCAGGTTGCTCGTGGCTCTCTGTGAATCGCAGTTTGGTTTGGTCCAAATGCTTTCTGTAAGTTAGTCCATTCGCAAGTTTGACCTCAAATACCCTACTCCCTTCTTTGGCTACAACACTGCCAGCAAGCCATTTAGGACCATGTCCATAGTTGAGTACAAATACAGGGTCATTGACTTCAATATCGCATGACAAATTTGCGCGATCATGGTACATGCTTTGTTGATGCCGCCTGCCCTCGACATGATCATGCAGATCAGGGTGGACTAGAGAGAGCCTTGTTTTGGGTGCCCTTTTCATCAGCAGTTCGGCAGGAGGAACCCCGGTGAGCGAGTGGGGTCTTTTGTGGTAGCTGAGCAGGACTCTGGAGAGACGGGTCTGCAGGGAGCCTTCCTACACGCGTTTCAAGCTTTGTTTGATGGTTTGGACTGCCTGTTCTGCCTGGCCGTTAGATGTGGACTTGAACGGGGCAAATGTGACATGCTTGATCCCATTGCGGGTCATGAATTCCTTGAATTCAGCGCTTGTGAAGCACGGCCCATTGTCGCTGACAAGGACATCAAGCAGGCTGTGCATAGCAAACATGGCTCATAGGCTTTTGATTGTGGCAGTGGACGTGCTTACAGACATTATTACACACTCAATCCATTTTGAGTAAGCATCCACAACAACCAAAAACATTTTGCCTAGAAACGGGCCAGCGAAGTCAACGTGGATCCTAGACCATGGTTTGGAGGGCCATGACCACAAACTTAGCGGTGCCTACCTGGGTGCATTGCTCAGTTGAGAGCAAGTGTTGCATTGACGCACGCAAGACTTCAAATCTGAGTCGATGCCGGACCACCACACATGGGATCTGGCTATAGCTTTCATCATACCGAGGTGGGTAATGTGTAGGTCGTGTATGAACGTTTCCCTGCCTTTTTTAGGCGAAACCACGTGATTACCCCACGAAAGACAGTCCGTCTGTATGGACATTTCGTCTTTGCGCCGCTGAAACGGCTTGATCTCTTCATGCATCTCCGCTGGGATGCTGGTCCAGCTCCCATGGAGGGCACAGTTTTTTTTACAAGGGACAGTGAAGGATCCTGGCTGGTCCAGGTCCTAATCTGGCGGACCGTAACGGGTGACTTTTCATTTTCAAAAGCATCTGCCAGTTACAGGGATCAGCTCTTTAGTGTAAGTTTTCAGCTTGGTATGAATAGGGCTCAGCTTGGGCCTTTGTGCCTTGTTGCACCACAGACGCTCGAAGGCCTTTTTGCTCATGATAGACTGAATTGCGCCCGTGTTCAGTTCCATGGATACTGGAATTCCGTTCAGTTCAACTTTTAACATGATCGGTGGACATTTCGTGGTGAAGGTGTGTACCCCGTACACTTCTGCCTCCTCGGTTCGAGTCTCTAGTTCAGTTTGATATGCCATGGATCGGTCTTCCTCTGCAACGTGGTGGTTTGCAGGGTTTGCAGCTTGTTTGCACATTCTCTGGATGTGTCCCATTGTTCCACAGCCTTTGCACACATAGGGCCCAAGTTTCCACACGAAAAAAAACGGGCGCCCCTCCGAGCTGGGCGCCCGTTTTTCGCGCCTAAAACGGCGCCTAAAAAAAAAATCGCGATTCTGGAGCGCTTTGCAGCTTCTTGTCTGCCCCTGGCGCGGCAGAGGCGGAGGAGGGCGGAGCCTACACTCGCGCCGATTTTGTAAGTGGGAGGGGGCGGGTACTATTTAAATTAGTTTTTTTCCTGCCGGCAACGCTGCGCGTGCGCGTTGGAGCGTTCACGCATGCTCAGTGTGAAAAAAACATTGGCACTCGGCCATTTTTGTAGTTCTTTGTAGCTGTTTAATTTTTGAACATTTTTTAATAAAAGCACATTGCCATCAGCACTGAGGCTTCTTGCAGCCTTCTCACTGTCTTCTCCCCCCTCCCCCCCCCCGGGAACGAACGGCTGTTTCCTCCCCCCACCCCTCCCGCTCAGCGGCAACGAACGGCTTTCTCCCCCACACCCCAATCCCCTCCCGCTCAGCGGCAACGAACGGCTGCAGAATTCTCCCTGGCTGAAGCACTTTCACACAGGTAGGAAGATGTTTTATTTAATCTTTTCTTTGCTTATAAATGTTTATTCAGGTTGGATTTATTTGTATAATATTTGTAGAAGTATAAATAAGGATTTATTGTAGAATTTAATGAGTTTCCTCCACCCCCCCTCACCCCCCACCTCGTTCTGGACGCCTAATTTGTAACCTGCGCCTGATTTTTTAATGTGTAGAACAGGTTTTTTCAGTTCTACAAAAATCTTCACTTGCTCCATTCTACTTTAGTTTGGAGTACGTTTTCACTGTAGAAACTTTCAAATCAGGCGTCAGTGGCTGGACACGCCCCCTTTTGAAGAAAAAATTCTGTTCCAAAGTAGAACTGTTCTACCTGACTAGAACTGCAGAAAAAAAATGTGGAGAATTGCGATTTCTAAGATAGTCCGTTCTCCACCAGTTGCTCCTAAAAATCAGGCGCAAATCATGTGAAAACTTGGGCCCATAGTATTTGAAGTGGCATTGATGGGCTCGTTGATCACCTCTGCAGCGCCAACAAGGTGTTAATTGTCTCGCATTCACACTTGATGGCGGATTCTGGGTCATCTGAGGTCGTGCAGCTGCCGGCGTGTATGTTCTGCCATATGCATTCCTGCCTGAAAACAACGTTACTTTGTGTAAAGTACTTGTCGATGCATCTTTATGCTGCAAAATTTGTTTGGTGTTATCGCTGGTGGACATAAATGCCTGAGCTATCGTTATGGCTTTGCTCAGGTTCGGTGTTTCAACAGTCATTAGTTTGTGAAGGATAACATCATGGCCAATGCCAAGCACAAAAAAGTCTCAGCATTTGCTCCAGGACTCCATCGAATTCGCAAAGTGCTGCAAGGCGCCTTAGTTCGGCGACGTAGCTCGCCACTTCCTGGCCTTCAGACCGCTGACATGTGTAAAATCGATACCTTCGGATTTAGGTGCTCCCAGACCAGCGTACACAGTTCTTCATACGATTTGGTTATTGGTTTCACCGGAGCAAGAAGATTCTTCATGAGCCCATAGGTTGTTGCCCCGCAGTCGGTGAGGAGGATCGCTCTTCATTTGGCAGCGTTCTCATTCCCTTCCAGCTCGTTGGCCATGAAGTATTGGTCGAGTCGCTCCACGAAGGCTTCCCAATCATCACTTTCGAGAATTTCTCCAGGATACCAACAGTTCTCTGCATTTTTGCGTGATGGTTCGTTATCTATTGTTCATCGCCAGTTGTTATGTCTCAAATAAAGCAATGTGACGGAGTACTGTAGACTTGAGTAAGTGTGACCTTAGCCTCTTTATTCTGACTCCAGAGTGCTGGCACAGCATGGGAGGCCTGCTTATATGCAGTACTCCTAAGCGATGCTGGGATCCCTTGGGACTCCAACAGATGCGCTCTCTTGTGGTGGTAGAATGCCGGTTACAAAGTGTTGCATACATAACAGACCTCACCAACTGAACCAAGGTATCATTCCTGTCTGTGACTCTAGCTTCTCTTTCCTGATTCTTCAACTTTTCTTTTCATTTTTCTAATTCTTTAGCCAGTCTATCCCTGTCCTCCATCAACTGATGGGTCGGGATCCAGGCACCACCTGGTCCTGCTCCTTTCATACGACTCATCCCGGGATTTATCCACTCAGACCCTTCTGCCTTCCATCGCTGTAACCCATCTCACTTCCATGACTGGGATACCTGCAGCTCTCTGATACAAGCTTTCTACCCTTGCCAACCATTTATCAAAATTATCGACCCTGCCCCAGGCATCTACTTGCAGAATTACTGAAGGGGGTAGGAGAGTCAAAATGATCTCCCTATGTGTATCATCCCTGTAGTGACTGATATCAATCCAATTATTTCCCAAACTTTTACACAACTGGAATATATGTTCCCCTGCTTCGCTGGGTCCTTCCCCTGGTAATAATGCAAGCCGCTTTATTAACTGTGGCCCTGAGTGAGCACCAAAGATTGCAGCTATTATTCTACCAAGCAGGGACCTGGAGGTTGTTTCAAAACTGACTACCTCTCCCCAGTGACTCCCTAAAGCTCGCAGAATCATGTGAATCCTCTGTTTCTCTGATATGTCCCCTGATTGCGACCATCCCAGAATATTACACCACTATTCGGCAAATTTATTAAGATCGTGAAGCGGTGCAGGTCCCACTTCACTAAGGATAGCTCTCATGTCCTGTAACTTTACCCCTCCTTGCTCATATCAGGAATCCCCCAAACCACTTAAGATTAGTGTTCCCTTCACGAGCTCTATAGGGAGTAGCGGAATCATGATCCTGCTCTCGCCTTATCCGCCCGAACGTGCTTCACCCACTCTCCGCATTACCGGAAGGTCGTGTGTAATGTTGTGGAGTGTGAAGCATCTGAGGAACCGAAGAGGCATCTAACTGCTCCGCATCCGTACCTAACATTGCCACGCGAACCACATAGGTTCAAGGCTCCGAAATCAGAGAAGACAAAGGAGTTGTGGATGGGAATGGTGGGCATTCTCCCTGTCCCTTAATCCCCCTTTCAAATCTCAGACCCGGGGAATCCTCCAAATACCACCCGGCTTTATCAATTGCTGTCTCCACTGGGCAACCTAATACCACCATCTGCTGCAGCTTAAATATTCCTTGCTGTCTCCACTGGGCAACCTAATACCACCATCTGCTGTAGCTTAGATTTTCCTTTCTCTAGATCTTGATTATGGTTCTGTTCATCAGCAAGATGCTGATCCAGCGTGAGAACGGTCCTGGCTGCCCTGAATGCCTGAAATCACTAATTCTCTATTTCTTTACTCACTACTGTTAATTGTGCTCTGAGTTTTGAGACGCCCCTATCTCTAGCCTCAGCCTCTTCTTCTAACTTTTCATCCCCAGCATTATACACTGCAACACTAATGCTTTTCGCTTTTTATCACTTTTTAACCCAAACACTTTCATCTTTTTTAACTGGACACTCTCCACTCAGGACTGTCGTGTCTCTCTCCATCCTCCTGTCACTGTTTCCTGCCCTATACCGTAAAGTCCCCCTTTCGACTCAATCCACTCATTAAGAAATGACCGGACCTGAACTGGAATATTCCCTGATCCTCCCATTACTACCATCACGACAACTAAGAGAATGATGTGTGGGAAACACTTCTTCGAAAAACGCAGCCAACGAAGTTTTGAAAATCATGTCGGGGTCACCAATATGTTGTGCAGCTTTCTTGCTCTTTTCGCTTCGTTGCTTTAAACGTCGAATTACACACACACTCAGTTGTAGTAAAGGCAGAATCGGGTCTTTTATTTAAACATTCATACTAAACAATCCCAGTATGAATGCTACTGAGACACAAACACTTCACAAGCCAACTTTCTGTTTGCTCCGATTCCAGTGGCTACTTGTGAGGCACACACCTTCCAAATGTCCAGTGCCTAGTGTCTAATGTCTGTGTGTTAAACTCTCATCTTTATACCAAAAAAGCCTTTGAACTCTTGTTTCCTTGCATAGTACAGACAGACAATTAATATGCAGGCGATGTAGATTCAAATGGCATTGTCCTGAAATCACGGCTAACTGCTTTCTGAATTACTATACACAAATCAGATCATTTAACATACAGACAATGTCATCAGGTTATTATTCACAAAGTAACAAGTTACACTCAAATACTCAACATACAGATAAATGACCAGCTCCAGTCATTTCAATGGCTAAATGGCACCATATCGTCTAGCAGCCTGTTTTAATCCAATCTTGAATCTTCCAATTTTTAACCCTTTCAATATCTCCAGACCGCGCCGGAGCTAAGCGTTTCAGAAATGCGGGCTTGTGCTCCGACATCCTCTACCGTAAAGACTGATACAAAGTATTTGTTCAGAGTTTCTGCCATCTCCATGGAACATAGAAAATAGGTGCAGGAGTAGGCCATTCGGCCCTTCGAGCCTACACCACCATTCAATATGATCATGGTTTCTCTCCATACCCCTTGATCCCTTAAGCCATAAGGGCCACATCTAACACCCTTTTGAATATATCTAATGAACTGGCCTCAACAACTCTCTGTGGTAGAGAATTCCACAGGTTCACAATTCTCTGAGTGAAGAAGTTTCTCCTCATCGCGGTCCTAAATGGCTTACCCCTTATTCTTAGACTGTGACCCCTGGTTCTGGACTTCCCCAACATCGGGAACATTCTTCCTGCATCTAAGCTGTCCAATCCCATCAGAATTTTATATGTTTCTATGAGATCCCCTCTCATTCTTCTAAATTCCAGTGAATATAAGCCTAGTCGATCCAGTCTTTCTTCATATGTCAGTCTTGCCATCCCGGGAATCAGTCTGGTGAACCTTCGCTGCACCCCCTCAATAGCAAGAATGTCCTTCCTCAGATTAGGAGACCAAAACTGTACATAATATTCAAGCTGTGGCCTCACCTGTACAACTGCAGTAAGACCTCCCTGCTCCTATTCTCAATTCCTCTCTCGCTATGAAGGCCAACATGCCATTTGCCTTCTTCATCACCTGCTGTACCTGCATGCCAACTTTCAATGACTGATGTACCATGACACCCAGGTCTCGCTGCACCTCCCCTTTTCCTAATCTGCCATCATTCAGATAATATTCTGCCTTCCTGTTTTTGCCACCAAAGTGAATAATCTCACATTTATCTACATTATACTGCATCTGCCATGCATTTCCCCACACATCTAACCTGTCCAAGTCACCCTGCAGCCTCTTAGCATCCTCCTCACAGTTCACACTGCCACCCAGCTTAGTGTCATCTGCAAACTTGGAGATATTACATTCAATTCCTTCGTCTAAATCATTAATGTATATTGTAAATAGCTGGGGTCCCAGCACTGAACCATGCGGTACCCCACTAGTCACCGCCTGCCATTCTGAAAAGGACCCGTTTATTCCCACTCTTTGCTTCCTGTCTGCCAACCAGTTCTCTATCCACATCAATACATTACCCCCAATACCATGTGCTTTAATTTTGCACAGCAATCTCTTGTGTGGGACCTTGTCTAAAGCCTTTTGAAAGTCTAAATACACCACATCCATTGGTTCGCCCTTGTCCACTCTACTAGTTACATCCTCAAAAAATTCTAGAAGATTTGTCAAGCATGATTTGCCTTTCATAAATCCATGCTGATTTGGACCGATCCTGTCACTATTCTCCAAATGCGTTATTACATCTTTAATAATTGATTCCAACATTTTCCCCACTACCGATGTCAGGCTAACTGGTCTATAATTCCCTGTTTTCTCTCTCCCTCCTTTTTTAAAAAGTGGGGTTACATTAGCTACGCTCCAATCCATAGGAACTGATCCAGAGTCCATAAGAATGTTGGAAAATGACCACCAATGCATCTACTATTTCTAGGGCCACTTCCTTAAGTACTCTGGGATGTAAACTATCAGGCCCCAGGGATTTATCGGCCTTCAATCCCATCAATTTTCCTAGCACAATTTCCTGACTAATAAGGATTTCCTTCAGTTCCTCCTTCTCGCTAGACCCTCGGTCCCCTAGTATTTCCGGAAGGTTATTTGTGTCTTCCTTAGTGAAGACAGAACCAAAGTATTTGTTCAATTGGTCTGCCGTTTCTTTGTTCCCCATTATAAATTCACCTGATTCTGACTGCAAGGGACCTACATTTGTCTTCACAAATCTTTTTCTCTTCACATATCTATAGAAGCTTTTGCAGTCAGTTTTTATCTTCCCTGCAAGCTTACTCTCATACTCTATTTTCCCCTTCCTAATTAAGCCCTTTGTCCTCCTCTGCTGAATTCTAAATTTCTCCCAGTTCTCAGGTTTGCTGCTTTTTCTGGCCAATTTATATGCCCCCTCCTTGGATTTAACACTATCCCTAATTTCCCTTGTTAGGCACGGTTGAGCCACCTTCCCCGTTTTATTTTTACACCAGACAGGGATGTACAATTGCTGAAGTTCATCCATGTGATCTTTAAATGTCTGCCATTGCCTATCCACCGTCAACCCTTTAAGTATCATTCGCCAGTCTATTCTAGCCAATTCACATTTCATATCATCGAAGTTACCTTTCTTTAAGTTCAGGACCCTAGTCTCTGAACTAACTGTGTCACTCCCCATCTTAATGAAGAATTCTACCATATTATGGTCACTCTTCCCCAAGGGGCCTCGCACAACAAGATTGCTAATTAATCCTCTCTCGTTACACAACACCCAGTCTAGGATGACCAGCTCTCTCGTTGGTTCCTCGACATTTTGGTCTAGAAAACCATCCCTTACACACTCCAGGAAATCCTCCTCCACCGTATTGCTACCAGGTTGGTTAGCCCATCTATATGTAGATTAAAGTCACCCATGATCACTCCTGTACCTTTTTTGCACGCATCCCTAATTTCCTGTTTGATGCCATCCCCAACCTCACTACTACTGTTTGGTGGTCTGTACACAAGTCCCACTAGCGTTTTCTGCCATTTAGTGTTCCGCAGCTCTATGCATGAACTCATTGAATGGCGGTGCAGGCTCGAAGGGCCGAATGGCCTACTCCTGCACCTACTTTCTATGCATACAGATTCCACATCATCCAAGCCAATGTCCATCCTTACTATTGCGTTAATCTCCTCTCTAACCAGAAACGATACACCACCTCCTTTTCCTTTCGATCTATCCTTACTGAATATTGAATACCCCTGGATGTTGAATTCCCAGCCTTGGTTACCCTGGAGCCATGAGTCCATAATCCCAATTACATCATATCCGTTAACAGCTGTCTGTGCAGTTAATTCATCCATCTTGTTACGAATGCTCCTCGCATTGAGACACAGAGGCTTCAGGCTTGTTTTTTTAAACACTTTTTGTCCTTTTAGAATTATGTTGTAATGTGGTCTTTTTGATTTTTGCCTTTGATTTCTCTGCCCTCCACTTTTCCTTATCTCCTTTCTACCTTTTGCTTCTGCCCCCATTTTACTTCCCTCTGTCTCCCTGCATAGATTCCCACCCCCCTGCCATATTAGTTTAAACTCTCCCCAACAGCACTAGCAAACACTCCCCCTAGGTGTTCAGTTCCGGTCCTGCCCAGGTCCAGACTGTCCACCTCCCCCAGAACTGGTTCCAATGTCCCAGGAATTTGAATCCCTCCCTCTTGCATCAGTCCTCAAGCCACGTATTCATCTTAACTATCCTGCAATTTCTACTCTGACTAGCACGTGGCACTGGTAACAATCCTGAGATTACTACCTTTGTGGTCCTACTTTTTAATTTAACTCCTAGCTTCCTAAATTCAGCCTGTAGGACCTCATCCCATTTTTTACCTATACCGTTGGTACCTATGTGCACCACGACAACTGGCTGTTCACCCTCCCTCTCCAGAATCCTTGAGACATCCTTGACCCTTGCACCAGGGAGGCAACATACCATGCTGGAGTCTCGATGACGGCCGCAGAAACGCTTATCTATTCCCCTTACAATAGAATCCCCTACCACTATAGCTCTCCCACTCTTTTTCCTGCCCTCCTGTGCAGCAGAGCCACCCATGATGCCATGAACTTGGCTGCTACTGCCTTCCCCTGATGAGTCATCTCCCCCAACAGTATCCAAAGTGGTATATCTGTTTTGGAGGGAGATGACCGCAGGCGACTCCTGCACTATTGTAAGAGCAAAAAACGTTAGTCAGGGGTTAAATAATTCGGTGTAATTAACATATAAAGTAAGAAAGAATGAGAGTAAGGTTTAAAATGCGTTCATTGTAGAATAGCTGATTTAGGCAAAACATAGAAGTTCAGAGAAATTCTCTTAGGAGATAAGAACACCCACAGGATTTATGTAGACAGCTTGCAGTAATAATGAGCGAAGACCGCAATGCTCCAGTCGCACGAGATAACAGACACAAGGCCTCTTTGAAATGGGTAACAGACAGGTGGTCTGCCAAGGTTACAGCCTGAAAGCTAGTATGGGAACATGTTTACAGAAAAGTAACACATAACCTATAGGGGAGGGGGGCTTTTCCCATAGCAACAGTGATGTACCAATTAGAAATCACTGTAACCAACAGAACCATTAGAAATTACTGTAACCAATAGAATCATTAGAAATTACTGTAACCAATAGATACATTAGAAATTACTGTTACCAATGATATTGCCTGTAACCTGTATTAACCAATGTATTAGTAGCAAGTGGGCGGGGACTGATGGCAAATAACCAATGGAACACTTCCCCGCGTAGTTCCACCATTTTGACTGTATTTGAATTGCATAAGAATGTAACTCCGTAGCTTGTCGCATAAGATCTGCGTTGAGAGCACTCAGTAACGGTACTGATGAGACCGGATCCCCCTTGATTAATCAGGTTTTAATAAACAACTCTTTTCTCTATAAAAGACCTTTCGTGTGAGTGTTATATTTTTAATACTCCACAACTATATTCCTACTCCTGCTCTGCCTGATGGTCACCCATCCCTTATCTGCCTTTGTAACCTTTACCTGTGGTATGACCAACTCACTAAACATGCTATTCACATCCTCAACATCGCGGATGCTGCAGAGTGAATCCATGCGCAGCTGCAGTGCCATCATGTGGTTCCCCATTACTAATTCCCCAGTCTCGTCCTCTAAGTAAGGGGCTAACATTTACTTTAGCCACTCTTTTCCTTTTTATATATCTATAGAAACTCTTGCTCCCTGTTTTTATATTTTGTGCTAGTTTACTTTCATAGTCTATCTTCCCTTTCTTAATATTTTTTTTAGTCATTCTGTGCTGGCTTTTAAAAGCTTCCCAATCTTCTGTCCTCCCACTAGTTTTGGCCACATTGTATGCCCTTGTTTTTAATTGGATACCATCCTTTATTTCTTTAGTTAGCCATGGATGGCTAACTTTTCTCTTACGCCCTTTCCTCCTCACTGGAATATATATTTTTTGAGAGTTGTGAAATATCTCCTTAAATGTACGCCACTGTTCATCAACCGTCCTACACTTTAATCTATTTTCCCAGTCTACTTTAGCCAACTCTGCCCTCATACCTTCATAGTCTCTCCTATTTAAGCTTAGTACGCTGGTTAGAGATTCTCACCCTCTTCAATCATGCTATGATCACTCATTCCAAGGGGATCCTGGACCACCGGGGAGCGGAGCGCCGTGGCATCAGCCCAGCACTTAAGCAGAGTGCCTGGCTGCAAGATCGCGACACGGACCTCGCATTCAACGATGCAACAGGTCAAGTCGGTCAATTTTTTTTGCGCATGCCACCTCTTCTTTAACTAGTGCCAGGCGAGCGGCCTACTGCTCGGTACGTGCCACCTGAAGCTGTCGCTATCATCACCCGGCGCAGATTCAGGGGGCGCTCCAAAATCTTTGCTCCAGGACGGAAACGGGTCGCCGCGCACGGTGATTTTGTCGACACAGCCAGCATAGCGGAGCGGGGTGCTACCGGTTACCGCTGCCGCTAAATTTCGCAGTTGTTAGCGGCGCCGTGCCTGGGCCAAAATTAGTTTGCGCCCCCCGGGGATGCAACGGGAGGCGCAAACATCCCCAATTTCTCCCCCTTTGTGCTATTTAGGAGGCTTAGGAAAATAGAGCTCTCCCATCGAATAACTCTCGATAGAGTCTAATTTCTACTATACCTAATATGTTGCTATAATCGATCTTTGACAGTCGTCTGCCCCGATCCTAACATCAGTCAGTTTGCAGAGATGAACAGTTCCTTTTAAAACCACATTTTCCCTTTTCCTTTATACGTAACACAAGAATATGACAACACAAAAGCATAGAAGGATTTTATCCTTTATTGGTTATGGTATTTTATGCTTCTTACTCTGCCTCTCCCAGGGGTATGTGGTAGTGGGGATCGTGTCTAGTCATGATGCTCCGGCATCATGAGCATAGGGACAGGCCATTTTCATATTTTCGTACAACAATTCATGTAAAAGCCCTTGAAAGCTACCCTTTCCACACATACATCTGTACTTCTTAATCTGAATCCTCGAAAATCAGGGAAACAGCACTTGAAAGATGAATAGCTTTATTCTGCTGTGCTTAATGCCATGCATATTCAAATAACCCAATATATAAATTTTTGTATTGTTATTTTTATATCAAGGAAGTATTACCCACTAAGGCCCAAGGCCTATGACCCATAGGGCAGACACCATGAAAGTTGAAAAGAGTAAAACAGAATCCAGAGGTAGCCAACCAATCACAAGTTAAACTGCTGTTGAGGTATTTTAAAAAAATGAGTTGTGTTATATATGAATAAAGAGTCAGACTGAACACTGTGAGTTCAAAGTAAAGTGTGACCGTAGTCTTTTATTGCAGGTCTCCAGAGTGCCTCTCCAGCCTGTGAGGCCTCCTTAAGTACAGGTGCTCCCAAGGGATTGTGGGATCCCTTGGGACTCCAGGGGATAAGCCCTCTGGTGGCTATATAAGGTATTTGCAGGTTTACATATATAACAAGTTGTATGATTTATGATTTGTTTGTTAGTGCTCTGAAAAGCCCTTTAAAATAAAAGAAAACTGTAAACTTCAATTTACATCCTTTTATTGTAAAAAAAAAATTACGAATGGCAAATTCATGGATCCCTACATTATGGGTACCCAAAGACAGCTAGATTTGTATCCCCTTTCTGTTGTTACTGAGTGAAAGGAAGACATCAGAGACTGGAGAACCTGGGCAATAGAGTAATGTAACTCTGAAGTCGGGACAGGGTGCCAGCATATGCTGCAAAATCTGTACAATTGAGATATGCATGCAGCTAGCCTATTATGAACTCTACGCTGACAAAATATCAGTTTCTTTAGGTGTTACAGCAGTTTTATCTCACCAGCATGACGGGCTGGATTTTCGGCTTTGTGATTTTGGGGCGGTAATGGTGCCGGGGTTTCTGGTACCACCTGGAAAAAGCTTGCGCCCTCATTTGCAAATTTTTGCAGAAAATGAGGTTCCACGATTGGGGCACAAAATCAAGTGTTACACCCCAGCCGAAAATCGCGGCATTAAAAAAAAGTTCGCCATTTCGCTCATGCGCAGAGGCGTTTCAATTTTCCTGGGCACAGACGGTACATTAGGGTGTGGCATCCACAGATGACCTGACCCACTTCAAACACAGCAGGAGATGGCACAGCAAGAGGGTAGGCAGCATGCTAGGCAATTCTCTCCAGTGGCTGCTGAGGCCTTAGTGCAGGCCATTGAGAGGAAGAGGAGGCCTACACTCCATCTGGTTGGGGGAAGGAGGCCCGTGCCCAGCATCTTTAGGAGAATTAGGAGGGAGATTGCCCAGGAGGTATCAGTGGCAGATAGGGTGGCCAGAACTGGCACACAATGCCGCAAGAAGTTCAACGAACTTGACATTTATGTAGGTCTGCCGTGCTTGCAAGATCACTGTCTCACACAATGTTGTTGTTGGAGCTGCCCTTTCACAATGTGTTACATGCAGGCCGAGGTGTGGGTTGTTGAATCTATCAGAAAGCTGCAGGCACACTAAGGGAATTAAGGGTTACGGGGAGAGGGCGGGTAAGTGGAGCTGAGTCCATGGCCAGATCAGCCATGATCTTATTGAATGGCGGAGCAGGCTCGAGGGGCTAGATGGCCTACTCCTGTTCCTAATTCTTATGTTCTCCAGCCATTCCCTCTGCATTCAGGATGCATGTACCCTCTCGTCCCCTAATCATTGTTTAATCAGAGCCTCCTTACGCTCCACTCCCACTGTTAATATGCATATTCCAAAGATCACCCTGAGCCGCGATGCTACCTGCCTCTCACCTCCTCCCACTCTTTGAAAAGCCTCAGTCACCGGCCACACAGATTGAACTGAAGACATTTGCACATCCACACAGTGGGAGCTATTGCACTATGGAAGGCACATGTGGCATAACAGGAGGTAGACTCTTACTGCTCGCATTGCAGGCCGAGCTCTCCCATATTAGAAGGGAGCAACGATGAATGGGAGGCAGACTGCCGCAGCAGCTGGAGCTCACTGAGGTGGAGCAGTGAGTGTCGGCCCTCATGGGCACCCCAGTTCGCACAATGGCCCGGGGTGATGCTGAGCTTCCTTCGGGTAGTGAGGGCATGTGAATGGAACTTGCAACTGATGTGACTTCCTTGACCCCTAATATGAAGTGGCCAGTCCCTTTACATATACGTGTCCAATACCACCTTCCTGCTATCACCCTGTCCCCTCCCCTGCTGCTAACCATACATCTGTTGTTTTCTGCTTACAGGCGACCAGCCTGAAGCACGCCAGCCTTCCCGTGAGCCATCTACATCTGGCCACAGGGGAGATGATGAGGGAGGGGATGAGAGTCTGCTGCTCGAGTGTCAGAGCTCACCAGTCATACCGTCTGGGGACACAACATTGGGGGACGAAGGCGACTTCCAAAGATTTGTGGACTCAAACTCCTGGCCCCAGTGGCCTACAGCAATGCCGAGCGGGAGGGGAAGCTCGGAGACAAGCTACCCGGTGGGTGAGTTGGCACAGTAGTCCTGCTGAAGAACAGGCAGACATGGTGACAATGTCCATGGAGAACATGGAAATGCACCGAGAACTCATGGGTGCATTAGGTAGGATCCCCCAGAGCATAGAGAAAGTTGCTGTGAGTGTCCGGAGGCTGCCTCACGCATTGTCTGTGCATCTGAGGACTCCAGGCGAGGCCATCCTTGCTCACTCACAGAGGCAGGTGGCCTCCAGCAGCGACAGTGACGTTCCAAAGTATGTGTTGCATGTCATGGGTGAGTTAGCAGCAGCGATCGCATCGCAGGCACAAGCTACGGTCCAGCTTGGTGATGTCATGAGGTCGCTGACTGCTGCCATCCTTTCGGTCCTCCCCACTGTCCAATGGGCAAGTGACGGTGCCGAAGCAGGCGGTAAGTTGAGGCCCAGCCCTGTGTGAGTGTCATTGAATCCCAGGAAATGGAAGGTGCTGTCCTTCCTCAGGATGACAACATTCCGGCTCCCACCACTGACTCTCCCATTATGCACATTACACGGTCCACACCCGAGCCATCAGAGACTGCTTCCGCCGATACTGTGCGCAGCAGTCCGCAGGTGGGCCATCTAGGCCCAGAGCTGGTCTAGGACATCCTCCTCGGCTGTCTGTAGTGTCTGGCCCACCAACACAGCAGCCCTTAAGCAGCCTTGCTGCAGGCACTGAGACCTCATTGAGGAGGAGCAGCAGACGTCGGAGGGTGATGAAGGGAAAGGGTGGGAAAGCTCAGGACAAGTCACTAAGGGGTGTGAGAACGTTGTGTAGATGCCCTCATGTTTTGTGATGGCGCTTGTAAATAGTTCAGTTGAAGTAATCGAATGCATTGTTCTTGACTGCCTTGAAGCAGAAGGCTGTTTATTGAACTGTTTTGTTTTGTTGGGGTGGGGAAGGGGCGGTGGAGGGAACTGTTTGTTAATTTGTGGGAGTAAATTGTAATTTTGATAATTTGCCATTGGTGTCATGTGTATCATTCCAATGTTCACCAGATATGTGCCTTTGTGATTGCACATAGTGTGGCCAGTTTAAGCTGCATCCCTCAGCTTCCTCCATTCATGCAAAGCGGTCAATTATGAGCTGGCGACATGCGGTCTTGGTCTGGCAGCATCTGGATGCGGCCTCCCCTGTGGATGGGGTGGCTGTGCAATTGGGGCCTCGCCAGGCTCCTCTTCATCGTCCTCCTCCTCCTGAGGTGGGCCTGCAATTCCCACTTGCAATGCCTGGCCCCTCATGATAGCCAAGTTGTGCAGCATGCAGCAAATGACAATGAATTCAGAGACCTGTTGAGGGGAGTATTGAAAGCTGCCTCCAGAGCGGTCCAGGCAGCGGAAGCACTGATTGAGCACCCCAAGTGTCTGTTTGATTATGTTGTGGGTGGCTGCATGGCTCTCACTGTAGCGTTCCTCGGCTTCTGTGGTGGGGCTGCGGAGGGGGGTCATGAGCCAGATGGCTAGGCTGTATCCTTTATCCCCGAGCAGCCAGCCCTGGCCTTCCCTTTGTCACTGAAACATTCGTGAGACACTGCTCTCATGCAAGATGAAAGCATCATGTGCGCTCCCTGGATAGCGGGCATTCACTGCGAGGATGCGCTGAGTGTGGTGGCACACCAGTTGGATGTTTAGGGAGTGGTATCCCTTTCCGTTTCTGAATATCTCTGCGTTGTGGAATGGTGCTCGCTAGGCCACGTGTGTGCAGTCAATGGCTCCTTCATCCCTCGGGAAGCCTGCAATTCTGCCAAACCCAAATGCCTGCTCATTCTGGATGTCCTTGCTCATTGGGAACTTTATGAAGTCCGTTCTGCGGGCATACAGAGTCTTTGCGATATGCCGAATGCAGCGATGTGTAGCATATTGAGAGCTGCTGCATATCTCCCCTGCTGCTGCCTGGAAGGAGCCGGAGGCATAGAAGGCCAGCGGCACATCACATTCATTGCGATGGGCAGCACAGTCCTGTTGGCGCTGGAAGGCTGTAGGTCTGCCTGAAGGAGATGGCATTTCTCTGTCAGTACTTCCTTTCGAAGCACAGCCTTCTCACACATTGCTCCTCAGAGAGCTGGAGGTATGAGCGTTGATGTCTGTAAACCCGTGGGTGTTAAGCCCTCCTCCTCAGTTGTCTTCGGCCACACCTCATCTGTGGGCCGACATGGCCAAGAGCCCTTCTTCTAGCTTTATGCCGCCTGGCAATAGCATGGACATGATACACTGGTGAACTAGTAATGCCTCAATTAAATTCTCTCACTGAAGTTGTAAGGAGACTGTAAAGGCAGATAAAACTGCCGCTTTGAAGTCGGAGTTTGACGCAGTGTGCTGTGCCCAACCGTTGCAGTCAATGTGACCTACGATGTAATCCTCCTCCTCCCTCCATTTAAATATGCTGCTAATACTGCCTGCTGCACCCTAGGAACACCTAGTTTTTCAGGCGTTTCCTGGGGCGGGTGTATAATGAGGCTTTAGGGCTTAATTTTGCGCCCAGGGCACTAGTGGATCATTGCACGATGATTGACGTCATGATCTCAGTGAAACTAGAGGGTGGGGCGGTAAGTTCTTGCGCCGCCGTAAACCATGAGCCAAATTTTCCAACCGGGCAGTAAAAGCTGGACAACCACCGTAACGTCTAGAAACAACCTTTAATGCCCCTCTGGGATGCTAACAGAGGCGGAAGGGAGCCAAAAATCCAGCTCAAAATATTTTCAGCATTTCCCTGATTCTACATACTTAAAAGTACCATTTGAAATAAAGCTGTTCAATTGTATTTTTGCAAGAGAGTTACAAAGGTTTCATGATTCTTCATGGGGTAACCTCAAAGTAGATCTGATCCCCTGATTATTGTAAGTATTGTACCACTTACCTGTACCTGAATCAGGAACAGCTGAAGCCGAACCATTAATTGCCTCTGAACATGGCACCTTCATCCTTTGACTTACTGGAAATGACTTTGGTAAATAATGCATATTATGCCCCTGGACAAAGTAAATTTTTATAATGTAAGACTTTTACATATCCCAACAATGCAACAAAAATTTAAATATATTTATTATGCAGGGTGTTTTACTTAAAGAGATAATAAATCAAGAAATGCACTTTGTATTTAATTGTATTTGTATTTAATTAATTTGTATTTACTCCAATTGAATATTGGGAAGACCGAAGCTATTGTTTTCGGTCCCCGCCACAAACTCCATTCTCTAGCCACTGACTCCATCCCTCTCCCAAACTTCTGTCTGAGGCCGAACCAGACTGTTCGCAACCTTGGTGTCATATTTGACTCTCAAATGAGCGTTCGATCACATATCAACTAAGACCGCCTATTTCCACCTCTGTAACATCGCCGTCTCTTCCGTTGCCTCAGCTCATTCTCTGCTGGAGCACTCATCCTTTGTTGCCTTTAGACTTGACTATTCCAACACACTCCTGGCTGGCCTCCCACATTCTACCCTATGTAAACTAGAGGTGATCCAAAACTCGGCTGCCTGAGTCCTAATTTGCACCAAGTCTCGCTCATCCATCAGCCCTATGCTTGCTGCGCTACATTGGCTTCCGGTTAAGCAAAGCCTTGATTTCAAAATTCTCATCCTTATTTTCAAATCCTTCTATGGCCTCGCCCCTCCCTATCTCTGTAATCTCTTCCAGCCCCACAACCCAGCGCGCCCCCCCCCCCTCCTCCAAGATGCCTGCGTTCCTCTAACTCTGCTCTCCTGAGCATCCCCGATTATAATTGCTCAACCATTGGTGGTCGTTCTTTCTGTTGCCTTGACCCCAAGCTCTGGAACTCCCTGCCTACATAAAACATAAGAACATAAGAACCTCTCTGCCTTTCTACCTCTCTTTCCTCCTTCAAGATTTTCCTTAAAACATACCTCCGTGACCACCTGCGCTAATTTTTACTTAATGTCAAATTTTTATCTTGTAATATTCCTGTGAAATGCATTGGGACGGTTCACGGCATCAAATGCGCTATGTAAATACAAGTTGTTGTTGTTAAAGTACCCCCCCTATTATGGGAAAATAGCTTAGAATTTCAGGCACTTGGGGGGGCATAGAGTGCAATTGCTGAGGCTGAATGGTGAGGCTTAGCGTGCCCCTGATATTGGGCTTCGGGACTTGTTTCCATCATGTTGCCGATGCTTTAAAATTGAAAGAAGATCGGTCCACTGCGATGCTAGGTAATTGAGGACTGGGTCGGAGACCAGACGTAGAGAGCTTGGAAGCCGGGTCGGGGAGAGAGAGATTGGAATGTGGGGGGGCGAGAGAGAGAGAGAGAGATCGGTGGCTGGGTTGGGGGGGGGGCTTTGAGCGGGATTGGAGGCCGGGTCGGAAGGAGAGATCGGCGGCGGGGGAGGGGGAGTTTTGAGCGAGATTGGAGGCCGGGGGAAGGTAGATCGGTGGTAGGGTCGGGGTGGGGGGGAGGAGGGGGAAAGAGGGGGGGAGAGAGAGAGAGAGAGAGAGAGAGAGGGAGGATGCTAGTGTCATGTAGTCAACTATTATTGTAACCCATGTATAAACTGACCTAAGTGGTACACCTTGAGAACATTGACCACAAGGGGATGAACTTGTGGGAGACACTCCTAACCTGGACTTTCAGGTATAAAAGGGGAAGCTCCACCTATTTTCATCACTTGAGGTCTTGGTAATAAAGGTAACTGGTCACAGATTGATCTTCTCTCAAATATGGGCCTCGTGTGCATTTATACTGTATAATAAGGACATATCATTGGCGACGAGAAACTAGGATTTAAACCACGCGAGCATGGCCACTAGCAGCACAGAAGAGAGGTACTGTGTTGGTGATGATTGGGACGACTTTATTGAGAGACTACAGCAAAGTTTTGTCACTAAGGAATGGTTGGGACAGGATTCGGCCGACAAACGCAGGGCTCATCTCCTGACGGTTTGTGGATCCAGAACGTACTCCCTGATGAAGGACCTTCTAGCGCCAGAGAAGCCGACGGACAAGATGTTCGAAGAGCTCAGTAAGTTGATCGGGGAACACCTTAAACCGGCGAGCAGCATGCACATGGCGAGACACCGGTTTTACATGCACTGGCAGCGAGATGGGCAAAGCATTCCAGACTTCGTGGCAGACCTCCGGAGACTGCGAGCCTATGTAAGTTCCCAGATGCATGCAGAGCGGAGAGGCTGCGAGACTTTTTTATTGAGGGCATCGGGCACGCTGGGGTTTTCAGGAAACTGATTGAGACCTAAGACTTGACCTTGGAAGCGGTGGCTCTGAAAGCCCAGACATTTATCTCAGGGGAGGAAGAGAACAGAATGATGTATGACAAAAATCTTGGCTCAAATGCAACAAACGACCAGGGAGTCACCATTGTTAACGCGGCACACAGTTCTCTCGGCAGACAAGGGCAATCGGACATGCCGCAGCATGTAGTCGAACCCAAAGGGGGATTTCAACAGAGACAATGGCTAGCTGAACGGCGATTCATGCCATCGCAATGGACAATGCGGCCAGTAATGGGGCCATCAACACCTGTTAATGGTGCGCTTAAGGACAGTTACAGAGACAGTCAGAGACGATCGACTGGTAATGGACCTTTTGTTTCCAACAACGGCTCATGTTGGAGGTGTGGAGGCAAACACACAGCCAGAGCTTGCAGGTATCAGCAATATCCCTGCAGAAACTGCAACGTCAGCGGTCACTTGGCGCGTATGTGCAGGAAGCCTGCAGCCAGGTTGATGTACGAGGAGGACAGGCCCGATGTAAGCCCAACGAGGCCAAATAAATACTGGGGAAAATCGCTGGAAGCTGAAGTTCAGCGAGTTCATGTGGAGCACATATACAGTTCATATATCAGGACGCCACCGATAATGATGGAAGTGCTCCTCAATGGCATCCCAATATTAATAGAGCTAGACACGGGGGCCAGCCAGTCCCTGATGAGTATCAAACAGTTCGAAAGCTTGTGGGTGTCCAAGGCCAGGTGGCCAAAATTATTGCCGATTGACGCACAGCTACAGACATATACAAAGGAGATCATTCCGGTGCTGGGCAGCACCATGGTAGTCGTGACCCACAAAGATTCGGAGAACAGATTGCCACTCTGGATTGTCCCGGGGGACGGTCCCGCACTACTGGGGAGGAGTTGGCTTGCTGTCATGAACTGGAAATGGGGCGATGTCAATGCAATTTCTTCTGTGGAGCGAGTATCGTGCTCACAGGTCCTGGACAAATTTGACTAATTATTTCAATTAGCACTTTTATGGGAGCCAAGGTAGTAATTCACATAAACCCGGACACCAGGCCAGTACACCACAAGGCCAGAGCGGTGCCGTAAGTGATGCGGGAAAAGATAGAATGCGAATTGGACCGCCTGCTGGGGGAAGGCATCATCTCGCCAGTCGAATTCAGTGACTGGGCGAGCCCGATTGTGCCGGTGCTCAAGGCGGATGGGTCGGTCAGGATATGTGGCGATTACAAGGCCACCATCAATCGGGTGTCACTCCAAGAACAGTACCCGCTACCGAGAGCGGAGGACCTCTTTGCGACGCTATCCGGGGGCAAACTTTTTTCAAAATTGGACCTGACCTCAGCTTAAATGACCCAGGAGCTGGCGAGTGAGTCGAGGAAGCTGACCACCATCATGACACACAAGGGGTTTTTGAGTATAACAGATGTCCGTTCGGGATTCGTTCGGCCGCCGCGATCTTTCAGCGAAATATGGAAAGCCTCTTCAAGTTGATTCCAAGGACAGTGGTTTTTCAAGGGGACATCCTCATCACGGATCGCGATACTGAAGAACACCTCCACAACTTGGAGGAGGTGCTATGCAGACTGGACCGGGTCGGGCTGCGACTGAAAAAGGCGAAGTGCGTCTTCTTAGCTCCAGAGGTAGAATTCCTGGGGAGGAGGGTAGCAGCAGACGGGATCAGACCTACTGCGTCCAAAACGGAAGCGATCCAGAGAGCACCCAGACCCCGCAACACGACGGAGCTGTGTTCGTTCCTGGGGCTCCTGAACTATTTTGGTAACTTTCTTCCCAAATTGAGCACGCTGTTAGAGCCGCTACATGTGCTCCTACGCAAAGGTTACGATTGGGTCTGGGGGGCACAGCCAGGAAAGGGCTTTTGATGGAGCATAACAAGTTGCGTGCTCTAACAAATTGTTAACGTTATATGACCTGTGTAAGAAACTTGTTTTAACGTGCGATGCGTCGTCCTATGGGGTCGGGTGTGTGTTGCAGCATGTGAATGCCAATGGTCAGTTACAGCCGGTAGCTTATGCCTCCAGAAGTCTGTCCCAGGCAGAAAGGGGCTACGGGATGTTAGAAAAGGAAGCGCTAGCATGTGTATATGCAGTAAAAAAAATGCACCAGTACCTGTTTGGCAGGAAATTTGAGCTGGAGACAGATCACAAACCCCTAACGTCCCTTTTGACCGACAACAAGGCCATAAATGCGAATGCATCGGCCCACATACAGAGGTGGGCACTCACATTAGCCGCCTATGACTACACAATTCGGCACAGACCGGGCACTGAAAATTGCGCCGATGTACTCAGCAGGCTCCCACTAGCCACCACTGAGGGGGCAACTGAGCATGATGCTGAGATGGTCATGGCTGTTGAAGCTTTCGAAAGCGAAGGCTCACCTGTGACAGCCTGTCAGATTAAAATCTGGACAAATAAAGACCCGCTACTGTCTTTAGTTAAGAAATGTGTCCTGAATGGGGACTGGGCAGCCACGTATGGGGCATGCCCTGAGGAATTTAAACCATTTCATAGGCGCAAGGATGAACTCTCGATTCAGGCCAATTGCCTACTGTGGGGAAACGAAGTAGTCATGCCACAGATGGGCAGAGAGATGTTTATCAGAGAACTTCACAATGATCACCCGGGCATTGTCATGATGAAGGCAATTGCCAGGTCACATGTTTGGTGGCCAGGGATAGATGCAGACCTGGAACTTTGTGTTCGCAGGTGCAACACGTGTGCACAGCTGGGCAACGCACCCAGGGAAGCTCCCCTTAGCCCCTGGTCTTGGCCCGCCAAGCCATAGTCACGCATCCACGTGGACTACGCAGGTCCTTTCATGGGAAAAATGTTTTTGGTTGTAGTAGATGCCTACTCCAAATGGATTGAGTGTGCCATTTTAAATTCAAGCACATCCTCTGCCATGGTAGAAAGTCTACGGGCAATGTTCGCCGCCCATGGTTTACCGGATGTCTTGGTCAGCGACAATGGCCCGTGCTTCACAAGCACTGAATTCCAGGACTTCATGGCAGGCAATAGAATCAACAATGTCAGAATGGCACCGTTGAAGCCGGCCTCAAACGGCCAGGCGGAACGAGCAGTGCAGATAATCAAACAGGGGATGCTCAGAATCCAAGGGGGTTCCCTACAAAGCCGCTTATCACGCCTCCTGTTGGCCAATAGATCCTGACCACACTCGCTCACAGGGGTTCCACTCGCAGAGCTGCTAATGAAAAGGACGCTCAAAGCCAAGTTATCCCTTATACACCCTACTATGAAAGAAATTGTTGAGAGCAGGCGTCAGTCACAATGTGACTACCATGACAGGAATGCGAGGGAGCGATGTATTGATGTCAATGACCCTGTTTTTGTCCTTAATTACGCTGCAGGGCCCAAATGGCTTGCAGGCACTGTGATTGCCAAAGAGGGGAATAGGGTTTTGGTAGTTAAACTTACCAATGGGCAAATCTGCCGCAAACACGTGGATCAAACTACAAGGTGGTTCAGCAACCCCATAGAAGAAGCAGAGGAAGAACACGATGTAGAGTTTACTCCACCACAGGTGACCGAACACCAGAACCAAGTGGAGGAGAGCCCAGTCACTGTGGGTAGTCCGGACAGGCCTGAGGCACCGCAAACAGCAGACACTCAGGCCAGTGCCCAACAACTGGAGCCCCATCTCAGGCACTCTACAAGGGAGCGTAAACCACCAGAGAGACTTAACCTGTGATCCCAATAAGACTTTGGGGGGAGGTGATGTCATGTATTCAACTATCATTTTAACCCATGTATAAGCTGACCTAAGTTGTACACCTTGAGAACACTGACCACAAGGGGGTGAACTTGTGGGAGACACTCCTATCCTGGACTTTCAGGTATAAAAGGGGAAACTCCACCCACCTTCATCACTTGAGGTCTTGGTAATAAAGGTAACTGGTCACAGAGTGATCTTCTCTCAAGTATGGGCCTCCTGTGCATTTATACTGTATAGTAAGGACAACTAGGTTGGTAGGGAAAGAGATCAGATCGGGGTGGGGGAGGGAAGAAAGATCGGAGGTCAGGTTGGCGGCAGGGGGCGGGGGGAAGAGAGAGATCAGAGGCTGGGTCAGGGGGGGCTGGAAGAGAGATTGGCCGGGTCAGGACAAACCTAACTTGCAATGTGAAAGGCCTAACATCTGTTTCAGGTGTGGATGCTGCACAACGATTTTCTGTCCTTTCAGAATATGGTGGGCGGTCCACTTCTGGCTGGAAATGTGTGTACGCTTCTTGCCTGCCATACTGGGGGCTTAGTAGCCCGCTGGCACTGTGCAGATGAATTTTGAGGCCAATATATGCAGTAGAATTTGTTTTTAATTACTTGTATGGATGTCCATACATTGAATCGCTCTCCCTACTCTCCATTCTGATTGATATCTGACAGGCAATGTACTTGTGCATCCTGCAGCAACTTCACAGTAAACAGCAGACAAGAGCCAATCTGGAACCAGTGGATTCTGCTTGGGAATTTTTACCTGGGATCCACCAGTTCCAGATCAGCTTTTAGCTGGTGTAAAATTATGGTTTACTATGTAGCTGCTCCAGGAAACATGGGAACACTCCTCATCGGTGATGTCACCAAGTAACCTAGCAGGGAGGGAGGTTCAACTTAATGGTCTTCATGCAGGAAACAATTTTTAATGAAAATGTTGCATAAAATTCTCCTGAGTATATTAAATTGTTCTACAAAATGGGGAATACTTTGAATTGAAATGTTTGTCACATGTATGCAGCATGATTTAATCACAACAAGAGTTTAAATTAAGTTGAAGAAAGAACTTGTATTGATACAGCGCCTTTCACATCCACAGGAAATTCCAAAGTACTACACAGCTAATCAATTACTTTTGAAGTGTAGCCACTGTTGTAATGTAGACAATGTAGCAGACAATTTAGCCACAATGAGGTCCCAAAAACCAATCTGAGATAAATGGTCAGCTAATCTGTTTTAATGGAGTTGGTAAAGCGTTAAATGTTGGGTTGGGCAACTGGGAGAACTTCTCTATTCTTCCTTCAAATAGCACCATGGAGAGACTAAAGTTACATTTGAAAGACAGTACCTCTAAAGTGCAAGACTCCCTTGGCATTGCTTTGAAGTGTCAGCCTTTATGGGTTTATGGGCTGTATGGACTCAAAGCCTCTGGTTTCTGATTTATGGTTTCGGACTCAGAGGTGAGAGTTCTACCAATGAGCCAAGGCTGAGACTGTACCTGAGCCCTGCTTCCCCCACCCAGGTCATCCTTACCCCTTCCTCCCAGTCTACAAGAGTGCAGCTCCTTGCAGATGTAGGAGAAAGGTCTGGAGCCATTCAGATTTTACATCAATCCTTCAAAATAATTGCTTGCCTACCATCAGTCTCGCTGAGACTAGCAGATCACTGTGTAGGGAGATCACCATATCAAAACCTATGTCATATGACACTGTGCCCATAGGGAATAAAAGAACATATCTTTTAATTAATTATCAATTGTGCACATCTCGCTACAACACTGGACTTATTTAGCAAACCATTACACAGCCAGAAAACCAATCACACATCAGCCAATAAATCTTACTGTTGTATGCTCTTAATAATTCCCTTCAATTGATTGCAACATCACCACCCCAGTGGCAGTCCTCATCACAACAGTACTACTTCTCAATTATAGTGACAGACCCGCACCCACCAGTACTGCAACCCAGTGTTATACAGTGACAGACCGATACACACTAAAACTGTGCCCATTCATTTAAATGGTAGGGAAATCAAATGCATGCAGGCTTGAATTTCTGATATGCACTTTTGTTGAGTAAAGCTTGAAAATTATTTCCTGTAGTTTATACTTCAGCCACTCTAAACTCAATTTCCCCTCCTTAGCCTATTGCCATAAATTATTCAGATCTATTTCAATACTTCCTATCTCCTTGACAATGGACATTTAACTACATAGGTTGGTGCCAACATCAAATTGTATAACATTAGGAGTATCCACCTCCATAGCATTTATGAACAAAAGAGTATGCACACCAGCCCTATTGAACTCTACTAGTTACTGCCCATAGACAGAGCTTTCATCATTTATCACCACCTTCTGTTTTCTATTACTTAAACAATTTTCCATCCAACTATTTACTAGAAAGAGCATAGACTTTTGTCTTTTATTAAAGTATTAAATATGGAACTGTATTGAATGCTTTCCAAAAATACACCTATATTAATAGGGGTAATTCTATGATCCTGCATTCTCAGTGGGAAGCCATGAAGGCAGGGAGTGAGGTTTAGTGATAGGGCTACAGCAACATAATCCCAATTCTCCAACCTGCTCTCTCTGAGTGTTGCTCCTGACTGGAAGTGCAAAGATATCCCTTATATTTTCTAATTAGCCTTCATTCATTAACTTATCACTTAACTTTTTAAAGAAATTCAGTAAACTTGTGAAGCATGAACTATTGTTTCTAAAATCATGATGACTTCCCCTTATAAACTTCTTTGGTTTGCCTTCAGTTGTGAAGAGATTTGCTAAAAGCATTTTTTTTGTAGAAACAGTCAACTTGTTCTATTTTGAATAATCTGGTGTGACATGAAAATGAAGATGCTCATCCTTCTGATTAATGAAAAAAAACAGTTTACACACTTAGAGAGTGCCTTAATTTTGTGCTAAAAACTTTAAAAGGAAAACTGAAATACTACCTGGTCTGAGTCAAAGGCCTGGTCAGACTGAAAGTATGACGGGACAATCATGTTCTTCAGAGCTAGTTTGGATGCTTTTGCTTCATCAATCTCCTGTCTGTCAGTACACAGATACAGTAGTTATGAACTATAATAAATGATCACATCTGATGCCATTTACACTTGCTGACAACATCCAGTTGTACAATGTTCTGTCTCAAATAAAGCAATGTGACTGAGTACTGTAGACTTGAGTAAGTGTGACCTTAGTCTCTTTATTCTGACTCCAGAGTGCCGGCACAGCATGGGAGGCCTGCTGAAATGCAGTGCTCCCAAGGGATGTTGGGATCCCTTGGGACTCCAACATATGTGCCCTCTGGTGGCGGTAGAATGCTGGTTACAAGGTGTTGCATACATAACATACAAAATGCAAGGCTATCAATGGTCTGAATGTGATAAAACCCATATGAAAACACCTTCAATTTCTGGATTGTTATTGACAGTATTTTTTGACGAAGCAAACTTGAAATTTTGACAACTAATGATCCGAACATCTATCTTGGAACTTTGTTGTTGATTCTTATTTCCTTTCTTGTTGCACATTATCATATACAGGTACATGTATTGGAATCCATGATTAGTATTGAATTCAAGCAAATTAAGCAGTTAAATATTTCTCACCACACAGTTCTGTTTTAAACATACTCCCTACACTACAGTTAGAATTGTATGGTTACTCAGTAAGATGATGCCAAATTGATAAATCAAAAATGTAAATTCTTTGTTGCTCACAAATTGCCATTTCTGATTACTTGGCTCATGCTGTCATGGGTTGTTGTGCGTGCTGACTTTGTTTTTTGGAAAAATATGGATGTTGCTTTCATTTGGTAGTATTAATAGGGACATCGATGAGGTGGGAAGGAGGAGAAATGTTAATGGAAGAGCTAGATATGGCAGTTAAGAGAATTGTGTCCTATATGAGAGTGGATGAAAGTTTCTTGCAGCTGACAGTGGGTTGCCCTTCTCATTCTTGTTAAGCTGCTGCTGCACCTCTTGCTGATCCCCTTGCTCCCATGGAAATCTTCCTCCTCAACCAGGACCTCCATGAGGAGGCCTATTAGTTATGCAAAGTGTGTACCATCATTATTCAGATTAGATGATCTCCCCATGACTCTGTGAACTTTGGTGGGCCAATGCTGGAAGTCACTAGGAGGTGAATCCTGGCACTTTCGCTAAGATTGATGACTTACTTGTTTTCAGGGCCAATGAATTTAAACAGTCTTCATATGCCAGAATATTTGAATAGGCTGGAGAAATCTACTGGTAGGTAGGGTAGACAGAAAGAAAAAAGACTTACATTTCTATAGCGGCTTTCACAACCACCGGATGTCTCAAAGCGCTTTACAGTCAATTAAGTACTTTTGCTGTGTAGTCACTGTTTGCAATGTGGGAAATGTGGCAGCCAATTTGTGCACAGCAAGTTTCCACAAACAGCAATGTGATAATGATCAGATAATCTGTTTTTTTGTTAAGTTGACTGAGGGATAAATATTGGCCAGGACACCGGGGAGAACTTCCCTTCTCTTTGAAATAGTGCCATGAGGTCTTTTACGTCCACCTGAGAATGCATACGGGGCCTCGGTTTAATGTCTCATCCGAAAGACGGCACCTCCGACAGTGCAGCACTCCTTCAGTACTGCACTTGAGTGTCAGCTTAGATTTATGTGCTCAAGGCCCTGGAGTGGGACTTGAACCCACAACCTTCTGACTCAGAGGTGAGCATGCCATCCACAGTTCTCGAATAATAAGAAATCATTTGGATTCTGGGAGGAACTGTATAAGTCACACGTATCATTGTATTTATGCATTAATCAGAAGCAACTAAATTGGCTACCTGGAAAACAATAGCTTTATGATTTCTAAGGAACAACAGTTTGCCATCATATTTATTTAAGTTAGCACTTTCCTTATTTTTCCACGTTTGTTTTTTCTTGCTTAGCTTATTGTTACCTGTATTGTTCTACTCTTTGTGGCCACTGAGATATCTGGTTTTGCCCTTTGTTGCTGCATGAAAGAGATAAGAGAAATTAAGATACAGAATATTTAAATCACTGATATATTCACGTACAAGTCATCCTAAACTTATTTTGACCTAGGAGAGCTTGCTGTAAACAAAAGTTGTAAATTATGGATTATTGCTTACCTTGTTGGTGCAGAAAACTGAAATTCATGATGCAATAAACAGAGCAAATAATTTCTATGAATAATTCACTAATCAGTACATGTACAACGTCCGAAATCTGGAATTGTTGGGACCAAGTCCGTGCCAGTTTTTGGATTTTTTCCGAATTTCAGACAAGAAAATCAATAGTCTGAAATCCAGAATCCTCGACTAAATCCGTGCTGGGTTTTGAGCGGCGAGGTCCGAAATCCGTCAAAACCCGAAATCCGGTACGGATTCAGTCGAGGATTCCGGATTTCAGGCTTGATTTTCTGGTCTGAAATCTGGAATCTTCGACCGAATCTGTGCCGGATTTTGGGTTTTGCCTCATAAATGTCCGGTTTTCGGACAATAATCCCGGACAACTCCATCAGCTATGCATAAAATGTCCACTTTTCGGAATTCTGGATTCGGGACGTTGCACCTGTATATAAACAAATAATTGTAATATAAATAAATAATTCCTTAAATTTAAGGCTTTTAAAGTATTAGATTTGTAATGTGTATAACAGATTGGAAAATTTTTGTTAAAAGTATGTAGTTTGCTTTGTTGTTGGGGATGTCAATCTTTTTTACCTATCTTGATGGTGCAACAAAGATTAAAACTACCCGTGAAATTTGGATGTATTTGTTACCAAACTATCGTCAAAATGTTTGCAATTTCCAGCCATTTATATTTCTTGCCTAAAAATATTGGCCTGATAAATCCACAGAGGCATTATCCTGGCAGTTGTGTTGGGATTGCCACTGATTGACTTTGCTGAAGGAGGAACATTGAGTGTTGAGTGCTCCTCTTACAAAAAGAACCACTTCACCCAACCGCACCACCTTCCCCTCGCGCACCTCCCACCCACCCCCGCCCAGTTTTTGAGCTCCTCATCTTTGGGGGTCTGGCTCCGATCCAACCTAGACCTGGACCCCCTAGTTGTCCCCACTTTCGCTGGGATCAGTCAGGTATGCCTGGTGAGACCAGTGATATGTGCATCAATCCTATGCCATGTCCTGACTGAGGGTTGGGGCACAGGAACACCCAACATAGGCAAGTCCCTACTCCTTACTCATTGACGCCTTTTAAGGAGTCGACGGAGGTTGCGTTCTTTTCAAGGCCCAGCAGGAATTCCCAGTGTAGGGAGGGACCCAGTATAACTGGGTCTCAGCCAAATTCTGAATCCTTTTGTTACAGTCCTGCTGGAGTTGTGGTGGTAGGGCGCCAGAAGGCCTGAGCAATCTTGGGTCCAATTAGTATTGTGGGATGAAATAACAGTCTCCCACTGAATATTCTACTCATATTAAATTCTATCCACCTGAGTACCAGAAAATGTTACTTTCAATCAATTGGTTTGATTTTTAGATCGGAATTTACTGCCTAGTAATATTGGACAGTATTATTAAGGTTCTATTATTTCCTTAGAATGTTGTGAATATTCAAGTAACCTATGTTTTGCTGTCATTTAATGGCTCTCAGTATCACTTTTTGGGAATGAAAAATAAAGCAAAAGGCAAAGGAATATCAAAGCATTGGGAAAGTTAGATCGACATACCATTTCAAGTCTACTTTAGTCCATTCACATGTAGCCATCTCAGGTATGTTCTTGACAGTGGGTGCCACAGCATGCTCGTAAATTGAGGCTACATCAACTGTAACATATAACAAAGCTAGATGTGTAGAAACTACATAGACTGTCACACTTATTGGGTCACACTAATGCATTAGCATGAAATTACATATGCTTTGAATACTTATTGATATTTCCAATGGTTCATGCAAAGTAATAATTTATTTGGAACTACTGTAAAAATTGCTCAGTTTATGATTTTACATTTTTAAACTGTGTAGGAAACTAATAACGAGGTAAAAGTGCTTGTAGAAATCTGTGGCGTCCTCCTCCAGTTATTATTAATTCTACAAGCAATATGCCATTAGCATAAATGGTGTTGATATTACTGCTAGACGGGTATAGGGTTGGGGAAATGCAATAGCTCCACAGTAGGAGCCCGTAGTGCAATGTGGATGCCTTCTACTGCCCCCTGAACTATGGAATTCAGCAACACGACAGAACTGAGTAGCCCTTTCATGCTCCTGCCTATGATTCATCCCAAAATAGATGAATTCGCTAGCTTTCATGATGTCAGTATCGGTGACCTGACGCATGCAGGCTCACTTCATAAAACCAGTGCAGTTTCAAACACAATTTGCACCCAGATTGCTGAGTGCGCCCAAAGTGGAAGCTCCACATCCTAAAAAGAGCAGAAATGAGGGGAATTCTGAGGCTTTAGACCAAATATAATTTGCAAGTATGTGCAGGTGAAGGGGCAGATGTAAGAGATGGCACCTCTCACTCAGACTGGAAATTTTGCTGGGAAGAAAAATGGGTGTAACATTGGCAAAAATGGTTCCACTATAAAATCTAACCCTCAAAATTTTGTTGCACTAGAATTTTGGACCCCACAATCATAGAATCATAGAATGGTTATAGCACAGAAGGCGGCCATTTGGCCATGCCGACTCTCAGCTAGTGCCACTCCCCTGCCCTTTCCTCATAGCCCTGCAATTTTGTTTCCTTCAGATACTTATCTAACTTCCTTTTCAAAGATAAAATTGAGCCTGCCTCCACCACCCTTTCCGGCAGTGCATTCCAGATCTCAACCACTCACTGTTTAAAAAAGTTTTTTCTTACATTGCCTTTGGTTCTCTTGCCAATCACCTTAAATCTGTGTCCTCTGGTTCTTGACCCTTCTGCCAATGGGAACAGTTTCTCTCTGTATACTCTGTCCAGACCCCTCATGATTTTGAACACCTCTATCAAATCTCCTCTCAATCTTCTCTGCTCCAAGAAGAACAACCCCAGCTTCTCCAGTCTAACCACGTAACTGAAGTCACTCATTCCTGGAATCATTCTTATAAATCTTTTCTGCACCCTTCACATCCTTCCTAAAGTGTGGTTCCCAGAATTGAACACAATACTCCAGTTTTGGCTGAATCAGTGTATTATACAGGCCCATGATAATTTCCACACAATTGCACTCTATACCTCTATTTATGAAGCCCAGGAGACCGTAAGCCTTTTTAACTGCTTTCTCAACCTGCCCTGCCACCTTCAACAATATATGCAAACATACCCCCAGGTCTCTCTGTTCATGCACTCCGTTTAGGATTGTACCATTTAGTTTATTTGTCCTCTTCTCATTCTTTCTACCAAAAGGCATCACTTCACATTTCTCTGCATTAAATTTCATCTGCTACGTGTCCACCCATTTCATCAGCTTGTCCACATCTTCCTGAAGTCGATCTCTCTCCTCCCCACTGTTCATTGTACTTCCAAGTTTTGTGCCATCTGCAAATTTTGAAATTGTGCTCTGTACACCCATTAATATATATTAAGAAAAACAGTGGTCCTAGAACTGACCCCTGGGGACACCACTGTATACTTTCCAAAAAAACAACTGTTCACCACTACTCTCTGTTTCCTGTCACTTAGCCAATTTCGTATCCAAGCTGCCACTGTCCTTTTTATTCCATGGGCTTCAATTTTGCTGGCAAGCCTATTATGTGGCACTTTGTTGAACGCCATTTGGAAATCCATGTACACTATGTCAATCGCTTTACCCTCATCAATCCTCTCTGTTACCTCATCAAAAAACTCGATCAAGTTGGTTAAACACAATTTGCCTTTAATAAATCTGTGTTAGCGTTCCTTAATTAATCCACCACTATCCAAGTGAATGTTAATTTTGTCCCTGGTTACTGTTTCTAAAAGCTTCTCCACTACTGAGATTAAACTGACTGGTCTGTAGTTGCTGGGTTTATCTTTACACCCTCTTTTGAGCAATGGTGTAACATTTGCAATTCTCCAGTCCTCTGGCACCACCCCTGTATCTTTGGAGGATTGAAATATAAAGGCCAGTACCTCTACAAAATCCGCCCTCAATTCCCTCAGCATCCTAGAATGCATCCCATCTGCTCCTGGTAATTTATCTACTTTAAGTACAGCCAGCCTTTCTAATACCTCTTCTTTCTCAATTTTTATCCTATCACTTGTCATGTAAAATCATGAAAATGTACCTTTGCTTGCTTCCTTCTCTTCCGTTTCACATTCTTCATCAGGGAAGGACTGCATAGGAATAATAGTATCATTTTTGTGATAATGTTAAAGAAAAAAGACTTGCATTTCTATAGCGCCTTTCACGACCTCAGGATGTCCAAAAGAGCTTTTCAGGCAATTAAGTACTTTTGAAGTGAGTCACTGTTGTAATTTGCGCACAGCAAGCTCCTACAAACAGCAATATGATAATGACCAGATAAACTGTTTTTTTAATAATCTTGATTGAGGGATAAATATTGGCCAGGACTCTGGGGATAACTTCCCTGCTCTTTTTCAAAATAGTGCTATGGGATATTTTATGTCCACCTGCGAGAGCAGACGGGGCCTCAATTTAACGTCTCATCCGAAAGACTCTCCTCGAACAGTGCAGCACTCCTTCAGTACTGCTCTGGAGTGTCAGCCTAGATTTCTGTGCTCGAGTCACTGGAGTGGAACTACAATCCAATAGAAATAAAAGAGAAAGAAGATATACCATATAAAGATATGATGTAAAATAGATGAATAAAGCATCATATTGATGATCTAATAATAATACGCATTTGATAATATTACTGCTGCACAAGAGAACTATTAACAATATTTCCTCTCACCTTATTCTTTAACATAGAAACATAGAAAATAGCAGTAGTAGGCCATTGGGCCCTTCGAGCCTGCACCACCATTGAATATGATCATAACTGATCCTCTATCTCAACACCATATTCCTGCTTTTTTCCCATACCCCTTGATGCCTTTTGTTTCTAGAAAGCTATCTATCTCCCTCTTAAATATATTCAGTGACTTAGCCTCCACAGCCTTCTGTGGTAGAGAATTCCACAGGTTCACCACCCTCTGAGTGAAAAAATGACTCCTCATCTCGGACCGAAATTTCCTACCCCGAATCCTGAGACTGTGACCCCTTGTTCTAGACTTCTCAGCCAGGGGAAACATCCTCCCCGCATCCAGTCTATCCAACCCCGTCAGAATTTTATACGGTTCAATGAGATTCCCTCTCATTCTTCTAAACTCTATTGAATACAGGCCTAGTCGACCCAATCTCTCCTCATACAACAGTCCTGCCATCCCAGAAATCAATCTGGTGAACCTTCGCTGCACTCCCTCTATGGCAAATATATCCTTTCTTGGGTAAGGAGACCAAAACTGCACACAATATTCCAGGTGTGGTCTCACCAAGGCCCTGTATAACTGTAGTAAGACATCCTTGCTCCTGTACGCAAATCCTCTTGCAATGAAGGCCAACATACCATTTGCCTTTCTAACTGCTTGCTGCATCTGCATGTTTGCTTTCAATGACTGGTGTACAAGGACACCCAGGTCCCTTTGTACATCGACATTTCCCAAGCTATTACCATTTAAATAATACTTTGTCTTTATGTTTTTCCTATCAAAGTGGATAACTTCACATTTATCCATGTTATACTGCAGCTGCCATGTGTTTGCCCACTCACTCAACCTATCTAAATCGCCTTGCAGCGTCTTTGCATCCTCCTCACAACTCACAATCCCACTTAGTTATATGTTGTCAGCAAACTTGGAAATATTACATTTGGTTCCCTCATCCAAATCATTTATATATATTGTGAATAGATGGGGCCCAAGCACTGATCCCTGTGCTCCCCACTAGTCACTGCCCGCCATCCTGAAAAAGACCCGTTTATTCCCACTCTCTCTTTCCTGTCAGTTAACCAATTTTCAATCCATGCCAGTACATTACCCCAATCCTATGTGCTTTAATTTTGCACACTAACCTCTTATGTGGGGCTTTATCAAAGGCCTTCTGAAAATCCAAATACACTACATTCACTGGTTCTCCCTTATCTATTCTATCAGTTACATCCTCAAAAAACTCCAGTAGGTTTGTCAGACACGATTTTCCTTTCATCAATCATGTTGACTTTGTCTAATTCCGTTGATATTATCTAAGTGTGCCGTTATCACATCCTTTATAATAGAATCTAACATTTTCCCTGCTACTGATGTTAGGCTAACCGGTCTGTAGTTCCCAGTTTTCTCTCTCCCTCCTTTTTTAAGTAGTGGGGTTACATTTGCCACCCTCCAATCTGCAGGAACTGTTCCATAATCTATAGAATTTTGGAAGATGACAACCAATGCATCCACTATTTCCATGGCTACCTCTTTTAGTACTCTGGGATGCAGATTAATCTGATATGGGCCTTGGCTTGTCCTCTCAGAGCAGTATGGTTCCTGTCTGACTTTCAGCTGTCTCATTGGCGAGCTGCAGCAGTTACGTGCACCACCTCTATTATTTAAATGACCACATCCCTGGGAATTAGGATGCGGTCACTGATGTTCTTCCCTACCGTACTTCTATGGGTGCAGTAGCACCACAACATTTTTAGGCTATGATCACTGAAATCCTGATGTGCAATATTAAACTATGAATAATTTGATTGCCTCAAAGTCCTTTGTTTGCTATTTCAACACAGACATTAACCTGTTGAAAATAAGTGAGTTAATGTCTCCTTTAAAGTTGTAAAGGCATTTGATATAAATGTTAAATGCTAAAATACTAATATTTGCAGTGTTATTTCTCGGCCAAAGAGATTATTTTCCTTTAAATTGGGTTTGTGACAATTTATGAGATGAAGCCAAACTATAGATTTACGTTGGAACAGGAGCAGGTCATTCAGCCCATCGAGATTGTTCTGTCATTCAATTAGATTATGGCTGATCTATACCTAAACTTAATTTGTTCCATATTTCTTGCTAACCTTACCTAATGAAAATCTAACGATCTCAGTCTTGAAAATTACAATTGCCCCAGCATCTACAGCTTTTTGGGGTAGAGTTTTCAAGGTTTCCACTACCTGTTGTGTGAAGAGATGCTTCCTGATTTCACTCCTAAATGGCTTAGCTCTAATTTTAAGATTATATCCTGATGTTCTGGATTTTCCCTGCCAGAGGAAATCATTTCTTTGTATCTACTCTATCAAATCCATTTATCCTTTTAAACACCTTAATTAGATAATCCATCAACCTTAAAATTCAAGGGTAAATAAGCCAAGTTTATGCAACCCTTTAAGCCCAGATATCATTCTGGTGAATCTATGCTATACCCACTTCTAAGGTCAATATATTCTTCCTGAGATGCAATACTCCAGATGGGGTCTGACCAAGGCTTTGTACAACTGAAGCAACACTTCCCCAGTTTTGAATTCCAACACCCTTCAGATAAAGGCTAACTAGATTGCATTCAAGGAGACCGATTATTTCAACTGAATAAGTTAAGGAATAGGGGGTCACACTTATTGGTTATGAACTAGTTTGGTGTTAGGCAATTCTTCTTATCCCAGAGAATGGTTACTGGCTCATGTGATGAATGCTGATTCGCTGTATTCCTTCAAGCAAGAGCTAGATCTCCTCGTACAAGAGGTAGGTATCCTGTATTGTAAATCAGGGCCAATGTGATTTCCTGGACTAGTTTCAATCACCTAAGGGGAACGGACAAGAATTTTCCAGATTTGATTCTCTAAACAGCCTGGGTATTAATCTTTTTTTTTTGCCTCTCCTAGGAGATTACATTTCTCCAATGGATGGGAGATGTATGTATTATGATGTGTAAACCATCACAATTGCTTGGGAGATGCTGGATGGACCAGTAGATCTATTCCTATCCATAATTGTTGTATGTTTGTATATTGTCTCTTGCCTCATTTGTTGACCATGGTTACTTAACTAAAACAGTGCAGCCATTGCCTTTTAGGGGTATGTACTGGTTTTGCATTGTACAAGGTATCTATTTAAATCCTTCCCACGGTTTATCTGTAGGTTTACCCATTAACAGTTCAGCCTAGTTTACTGTGGTTTTCAGCCAATTGGAACCGTTCTTAACTCTAATATAATTTCCCACTCTGATCTTTTGGCATCTGTGAGGCAGTTTTCGGATCAGTGCCAATTATGAAATTAGTTTTGTGATATGACTCACAATCATGAGAAGTGAGTCACATCATTAAAAAATAGGGAACTTTAGTTATGGGTTTCTTCTCCAAACTGCCTCATGTCATAGCAGCTATATCCAGTTCGTTAAATCAGTCAAGTAGCAATGCTAACTACAACAGTGGATTCTTACCAGAACCATTTTGAGCAGATCAGCAGCATGGACACGCTCTTCTTCATTCCGTGGCTCCTTAGGTATCATTTCATTTATCTCTTGCTCCTTCTGTAGAATGAGTTCTAGGTACTCCTACAATTAAATAAATATTACACCAAACATCAAATAATTTAGAGCTTGTCTACAATGTAATGATTCTTTGATGTATGTGATATAATACCTTGGACTGAAAACAAGCTTGCAAGCTTAAAGTGACTAAGATTCTAGCATATCATAAGGCTGATTTTCCTTCAGTTTTGGCACCAGGTGCACCTAATTTTTGGGCAGAAGGAAAATGGGCACTGACTTCCTCTTGGGGTTTGGGCAGTTTGCATTTCAATGTGCTTGAAAGAGGTGTTGCTTTTTCAGTGAAATTTAAATGAATGCTAAGTGATGTAATCCATGGCTATGACTAGCTTTTCTCCACTTCCATTGATCACAGGTCAGGTACAGGTTGCCCCTGGCACTGTTTGTAAGTACTCTATATTTTGACTGCTGAATTACATTAAAGACACGTTAGTTTGCAACACCAAGATTGCAACACAAGACCTGATTGCTGATTGGTCCCCTTGGATGATGAGTCACGTCCAGCAATTTCTCTGGAATGTGTAATTAGAACCACCCTACTCACGTAATCAGTGACTTTGCAAAGTGTAATTTGAGCCATTCTGACTGCCGACTCCAGACAGAACAGAGCTCCCTTGGAACTGACAGGGCTTACTCTCATGGGTTAAGATCTTCTCCCATCGCCCCCTCCCTCCCACCAAACAAGTTCTTGACCTCCTTCCAATCCCACCACCCAAGTTCCTGTCCTTCCTGAGTTACTGACCTTCTCCCCTTGCCCAAGTTTGTGACCTTCTCCCTCCCACCCTGGCTTCTTGACCTTCTCCCCCTGCCCAAATTCCTGACCCTTTTCCTCCACCGCCCCACCCCCTGCGTTTCTGACCTTCTCCCCCAGCCCAAGTTCCACCCCCACAGATTCATGACCTTCGCCACCCCCCCAACAAGCTCCTGACATTACCCCGCCCACCATAGATGGGGCAGTGTCCGGGTCACGGATTGTCAACAGGTTTATTGGGTATGAAGTGAATAGTGACAGTATCGTGACTTCCGGATTTCAAATGATGTCACTTGCCACACACGCACTGAACTTTCCGAGAAATCAACCAGGTGTAGGGGAGGAGAGGGAGAACGTGATGCGGGTGTAATGGGGACGGGGTTGGAAGAACGTGATCTGTCTCATCCACGTTCTCGCTCTCACCCACCACCCACCTTTCCCCCATCTCCACTGTGCATTCTGTGCTCTTTCCCTCCCCCCTGACCTCCTCTCCCTCATTTCCCTCTCTCTCTCTCTGCCTCCTCCCAGTCTTCTCTGCCCCACTCTCTCTCCCACCTCTCTCACTCTCTCTGCCTCTCCCTCTCGCTCTCTCTATGACTCGCCCTCTCTGCCCCACCCTCTATCTCTCTCTCTCTTCCCCACCCTCTCTCTCTTCCCACACACTCTCTTTCATCCTCCCCACACTCTCTCTCACCCCCCTCGCCACTCTCATCCCCCACTCTCTCTCTCATTCCCCCCCACTCTCATCTGTCCACTTTCTCTCTCTCTCTCATCACCCCCACTCTCTCTCATCCCCTCACTCTCTCTCTCCCTCGCTCCCCCCACTCTCTCTCCCCCCCACTCTCTCTCTCTCTCTCCCCCCCCACTCTCTCTCTCCCCCCACTCTCTCTCTCTCCCCCCACTCTCTCTCTCTCCCCCCAACCACCACTCTATCTCCCTCCCACCACCACTCTTCCCCCCCACCACTTCCTCTCCCCCCCACCACTTCCTCTCCCCCCCACCACTCTCTTTCCCCCCACCACTCTTCCCCCCCACCACTCTCTTTCCCCTCCACCACTCTCTTTCCCCCCACCACCACTCTTTTTCCCCCCACCACCACTCTCTTTCCCCTCCCCCCACCACTCTCTCTCTCCTCCCCCCACCTCTCTCTCTCCCCTCCCCCCACTCTCTCTCTCCCCCCCCACCACTCTCTCTCTCCCCCCCCACCACTCTCTCTCTCCTCCCCCCATCACTCTCTCTCTCTCTCCCCACCCACCATTCTCTCTCTCTCTCTCTCCCCACCCACTCTCTCTCTTCCACCTCTTCCCCCCACCACTCTCTCTCTTCCCCTGTCTTCCTCTCTCCTCCATTCCCCCCAGTCTCTCTCTCGCAGAAGGCCGTGAAAATGTGTGTGTAGATAATCACATCGATATTCTAGGCAAAAGTCCTGGAGATTACCCAAAAGCCCCAGTAGCAGGCTCAGGTTCGGCAATGTGGTTGGGCTCCACTTCTGGCTTCCTCATATATCATTCTGCGCATGCGCGACCGGATCGAGCACAGAAAGGGGCGGAGTCCACGGCGCGCATGCGCAGATGGACACAAAAATGTTCGTGCACATAATCACTCCGTTACTTTAAAATATCAGGCTGAAGGTTTGGAAACCAATGTAATTTTGTTAGTGGGTCACAGTATAAAAGAAATTTACAAACCTTAATGCTGCACTGTGAGGAAATATTTTGGAAGAGAGCTGGAAACTAGTGGAACTCTGCCATCCCTATCAACAGAGTGGACATACTATCTGAGATTCCTTTACACCACTTATTTGGAGAAAGGGGAGGATGACCATGAAGCAATTCCAGATGCTAGGATAGTCAGTCTTCAGAGGTGAAGAAGGGCACCGACCTGCCCTTACCCTCTTTGCTGGATCTATTGACTCCAAGGAGTAGTGCCTTTGATAGCTATGGTTCAACAAGGAGATGGTCCAAAAGCTCTGTAGCTTGTTGGAGAGATCCTTTAGCTGCACTTCAGGACAAGCACAGTTGCAGACAAGGTGACCATTGCCTTGAATTTTTTTTGCCTCAAGGTCATTCCAAGATAACTAGTGATATCTGCAATATTAGTCAATCACTTAGTAATGGTAGCTTGCTTAGAAAAGTGAGCAGCTCAATAAAGTCCCCAGAGATCCAGGGAGGTGCCAATCCAAGCCTAAGAATTCTCCTGGATAGCAGAACTCCCAAAGTATAGAGGATTATTGATGGGGTGTATGAACCATTAACGTTCTTTCTTGCAAAAGTGTTGCCTTCATGAATCGCAAGGGCTTTAACATCCACCTGGTGGGTGACCATTGACACTGCAATGAGCAATAGACAGCCAAGTTCCCAGGCAGCACTCATGCTGAGTTTTATTTACTCGACCGACTACTCATTTTTGATTCCCAGCAAGTAAAGGGTTGGCTTCTTGGGGATCAAGACTATCTGCTGTGATTCCTCTGCACAGCCTAGATTTATTTCAAAGCCCATGTCTTACAAGGATAATAATAGAAAACATTATTGATGAAAAAAATACTTCCATTTATCAGTGATTATTTGCTCTAGTTTTTTGTGTGTCCTTCTGCTCATGCATGCATTGGACTCCGCCTCCTTTTTGCACATGGGCGTCGAACCAGTCCTGCATGCGCAGTGCAACGTACGAGGAAGGCGGAAGTGGAGTCGAACCACGAACCGCATGGAGTTCACCGCCGCTGGAGCTGCTTCTAGCTTTTGGACTATCTTCAGGACTTTTGCCTAAAATATCACTGTGATTATCTACATGAACATTTTTGCAGCCTTCTGTGGGAGCGAAAACATCAGTGGGAGAGAGAGAGACTGAGGAGAGAGAGAGAGATTGGGGGGAGGGAGTGAGAGAGAGAGATACGGGAGGAGAGAGAGCGAGAGACTGAGAGAGAGAGAGAGAGAGAGAGACTGGGGGGAGGAAGAGAGAGAGAGTGGGAGGAGGAAGAGAGAGAGAGAGAGTGGGGGGAGGAAAGAGAGAGAGTAGGGGGAAGAAGAGAGAGAGAGTGGAGGAGGAAGAGAGAAAATGGGGGAAGGAAGAGAGAGAGAGTGGGGGGAGGAAGAGAGAGAGAGTGGGGGGAGGAAGAGAGAGAGTGGGGGGAGGAAGAGAGAGAGTGGGGGGAGGAAGAGAGAAAGTGGGGGGAGGAAGATAGAGACTGGGGGAGGAAGAAAGAGAGACTGGGGGGAGGAAGAGAGAGAGAGAGACTGGGGGGAGGAAGAGAGAGAGAGACTGGGGGGAGGAAGAGAGAGAGAGACTGGGGGGAGGAAGAGAGAGAGACTGGGGGGAGGAAGAGAGAGACTGGGGGGAGGAAGAGAGAGACTGGGGGAGACAGAGAGAGAGATTTGGGGAGACAGAGCGAGAGACTGGGGGAGACAGAGCGAGAGACTGGGGGAGACAGAGCGAAAGACTGGGGGAGACAGAGCGAGAGACTGGGGGAGACAGAGCGAGAGACTGGGGGAGACAGAGCGAGAGACTGGGGGAGACAGAGCGAGAGACTGGGGGAGACAGAGCGAGAGACTGGGGGAGACAGAGCGAGAGACTGGGGGAGACAGAGCGAGAGACTGGGTGAGACAGAGCGAGAGACTGGGGGAGACAGAGCGAGAGACTGGGGGAGACAGAGCGAGAGACTGGGGGAGACAGAGCGAGAGACTGGGGGAGACAGAGCGAGAGACTGGGGGAGACAGAGCGAGAGACTGGGGGAGACAGAGCGAGAGACTGGGGGAAGGGAGGGAAAGAGAGATTGGGGGAGGGAGAGAGAGAGAGACAGGGAGAGAGAAAGAGAGACTGGAGGAGAGAGGGAAACTGGGGGGAGGAAGAGAGAGAGACTGGAGGGAGGAAGAAAGAGACTGGGGGGAGGAAGAGAGAGACTGGGGGGAGGAAGAGAGAGACTGGGGGGAGGAAGAGAGAGACTGGGGGGGAGGAAGAGAGAGACTGGGGGGGAGGAAGAGAGAGACTGGGGGGGAGGAAGAGAGAGACTGGGGGGAGGAAGAGAGAGACTGGGGGGAGGAAGAGAGAGACTGGGGGGAGGAAGAGAGAGACTGGGGGAGACAGAGAGAGAGACTGGGGGAGACAGAGAGAGAGAGACTGGGGGAGACAGAGAGAGACTGGGGGAGACAGAGAGAGAGACTGGGGGAGACAGAGAAACGGGGGGAGAGAGAGAGTGGGATGGGGAGAGAGACTGGGGGGAGAGAGAGAGAGACTGGAGAGGGACAGAGAGAGAGAGAGAGAGAGAGACTCGGGGAGAGAGAGACTGTGGAAGAGAGAGAGATTGGTTGGAGGAAGAGAGAGATTGGGGAGGGTGGGGGGGAGAGAGAGAGAGAGAGAGAGACCGTGGGAGGGAGAGACCGAGGGGAGGGAGAGAGAGACAGGGGGAAGGTGTAAAGTCCTTACTCTACAGTATGAAACCACACAAGGCACATTCTGGGGACAAGGTCACTCTGTGACCTTAACTCTTTATTCACAGGACTCCAAAGACGATGACCCTGCGTGGGATCTCCCTTTGTGATCAGGTAAGGAGTGTCTCCCACAAGTTCACCCCTTGTGGTCAAGGTGTGCATCTAGATTTACTGTATACAGTAATACAGTGGTGTTACATTGTGGTTACATACATGACATTACCTTCCCCCCAAAGTCTTACTGGGATCATAGGTTTAGTCTTTCAGGTGGTCTACGCTCCCTCGTGGAGCGCCGCAGTTGGGGCTCTGGTTGTTGGACACTGACGTGAGTATCTGTCACCTGTGGTGATTCCGGCCTGTCCGGGCTGACCGCAGGAACTGTGCATTCTTCTAATTGCTCTTGTTGCTCTTCACTGGCGGTGTGGTGAGCTCCATCTCATGGTCTTCTTCAGGTTCCTCCGTGTCGATGCTGAACCTTTTTTTTTTTTACTTCATATCTGACCATTGTTGAGTTTTACCACAATGACCCTATTCCCCTCTTCGTCAATTACAGTGCCCTCAAGCCATTTGGGCCCCATGGCGTGATTGAGGATGAAGACAGGATCATTTATTTCTATACATCTCCCCCTCGCATTACGGTCATGGTACTCGTTTTGTGACTTGCGCTTGTCCTCAACTATGTCAGTCAGGACTGGGTGAATGAAGGACAACCGAGTTTTGAGTGTCCGTTTCATGAGTAGCTGTGAGGGCGGGACCCCCGTGAGCGGGTGCGGTCGGGATCTATAGGCCAGCAGGAGGCGTGATAGGTGGCATTGTAGGGAGAGTCCTGGAATCCTGAGCATACCTTGCTTAATGATTTGGACTGCACGTTCCGCCTGGCCATTGGAGGCCGGCTTGAATGGCGCAGTCCTGACGTGGTTGATGCCATTGGCCGACATAAACTCTCTGAATTCGTAGCTTGTGAAACATGAGCCATTATCACTAACCAGGATGTCCGGCAAGCCATGGGTTGCAAAGATCGCACGTAGGCTTTCCACGATGGTGGATGACGTGCATGAATTTAGAATGATGCACTCGATCCATTTCGAGTACGCATCTACCACAATAAGGAACATCTTATCCATGAACGGGCCCGAGTAGTCAACATGAATGAGTGACCATGGCCCGGTGGATCAGGGCCATGGGCTGAGCGGGGCCTCCCTGGGGGCATTACCCAGCTGGGCACACGTCATGCACCTGCGAACACAGTGTTCCAGGTCTGAATCAATTCCGGGCCACCAAACTTGTGACCGGGCAATGGCCTTCATCAGCACAATGCCTGGGTGCTCGCTATGGAGTTCCCTGATGAATGCCTCTCTGCCCTTCTGGGGCATAACTACCCGGCTGCCCCATAGTAAGCAGTCGGCTTGGATGGAGAGCTCATTCATCCGTTTGTGGAATGGTCTGACCTCCTCAGGGCATGCTCTGTGTGCGGGCGCCCAATTCCCAGTCAGGACACATTTCTTAATCAGGGATAGGAAGGGATCTCTGTTTGTCCAGATTTTGATCTGGCGGGCTGTGATGGGGGAGCCTGTGCTGTCAAAGGCACCGACAGCCATGACCATCTCGGCGCTTTGCTCCGCTGCCCCCCCAGTGGTGGCCAGTGGGAGCCTGCTGAGCGCGTCAGCGCAATTTTCAGTGCTGGGCCGGTGCCGGATGGAGTAGTCATAAGCAGCCAGCGTGAGAGCCCATCGCTGTATGTGAGCTGATGTGCTGGCATTGTTAGTCTTGCTATCTGACAACAGGGATGTTAATGGCTTGTGGTCCATCTCTAATTCAAACTTCCTACCAAAGAGGTACTGATGCATTCTTTTTACACCATAGACACATATGGGATGGTCGAGCACCGGAATGATTTCTTTAGTGTAAGTCCGTAATTGTGTCTCAATACGTGCTAATTTGGGTCTACTGGCCTTAAGTGGCCATAGCTTCTCAAATTGCTGAACGCCCATGAGTGACTGGCTGGCCCCAGTATCCAGCTCCATGCGTACAGGGATACCATTTAATAAAACCCGCATCATCATTGGTGGCGTTCTGGTGTATGAACTGTGAGTATTCGCCACATGGACCCGCTGAATCTCAGCGTCCATCGATTCGCCCCAAAAGCCATCCTGCCTCAAAGACCTTCTTCTGGTCCATCCGCCTCATATATTAGTCTGGTTGCAGACTTCCTGCACATTCGAGCTAAGTGGCCACTGAGATTGCAGTTCCTGCAGACAAACTGTTGAAATCTGCAAGATCTAGCTGAGTGTTTTCCCCCACACCTCCAGCATGAGTTAAAGTTTCCATTGTTGGGAACAAGGGGACTATGGCCAGGCATTCCATGCTGAATGTCCCTTTGACTGCTCTTAAATACCCTATTGGTGGGTGTCAGTGGCCCCATCCTGGGCCGCATTGTCCACTGTGATGGCGAGAATGTCCGTTTAGCCTGCCATTGTCTCTGTTGAAGTCCTGCTCTGGGGGTCTATTGCTTCGGACTATCGCCTGCCTGCAGGGCTCTGAGTCGCATTAATGATGTTGACTCCCTGATCCATCGCCGCATTAGAGGCAGAATTGCGCGCGTATATTATTTTCGTCTCTTCCTCCCCTGCCATGAAAGTTTGAGCCATCAACGCTGCCGCTTCCAAGGTCAAATCCTTGGTCTCAATTAATTTGTGGAAAATTCCCGCATGACCGATGTCCTCGATAAAGAAATCCCTCAGCATCTCCCCCCTGCAGGCATCTGTGAACTTACAGAGGCTGGCCAAACGACGGAGGTCCGCTACGAAGTCCGGTATGCTCTGTCCTTCATGACGTCGGTGGGTGTAGAATTTGTGTCGGGCCATGTGTATGCTACTCACCAGTTTGAGGTGCTCCCCGATCAATTTTCTAAGTTCTTCAAAGGTTTTGTCCGTCGGCTTTTAGGATGTTAATAAGTCCTTCATGAGCATGTAAGTCTTTGGTTCGCAGTTGCTCAAAAGATGAGCCCTTTGCTTGTCGGCCACTGCATCCCCCAGCCATTCTTTCGTAACGAAGCTTTGCTGAAGCCTCTCGACAAAATCATCCCAGTCCTCCCCAACACATTCCTCTGTGCTACCAGTGGCCAGTCTCGTGGGTCGTGAATTCCCGTTTCTCGTCGCTAATGTAAAGTCCTTACTCTACAGTATGAAACCACACGAGGCACATTCTGAGGACAAAGTCACTCTGTGACCTTAACTCTTTATTCATAGGACTCCAAAGACCATGACCCTGCGTGGGACCTCCCTTTTTATACCTGTGTGATCAGGTAAGGAATGTCCCTCACAAGTTCACCCCTTGTGGTCAAGGTGTGCATCTAGGTTGAGTGTATACAGTAATACAGTGGTGTTACATTGTGGTTACATAGATGACAGAGGGAGAGAGAGACCGAGGGGAGGGAGCGAGAGAGAGATGGGGGGATGGAGAGAAACTGGGGAGGGTGGGGGGGGGGAAGAGAGATGGGGGGTGGAAGAGAGAGACTGGGGGAGAGAGAGAGACTGGGGGCAGAGAGAGAGAGGGAGCGAGGGATGGGGAGAAAGAGAGAGAGACTGGAGAGGAAAGAGAGAAAGAGACTGGAGGGGGACAGAGAGAGAGACTGGGAGAGAGAGAGAGACTGGGGGAGAGAGAGACACTGGGGGAGAGAGAGAGAGACACTGTGGGGGGGGAGGGGAAGAGAGAGAGAGGGAGAATGGGGGAGAGAGAGACGGGGAGAGAGAGAGACTGGACGAGAGAGAGAGAGAGTGACACGGTGGGGGGGGGGGGGGGGAAGAGAGAGAGACTGGGGGAAAGGGAGAGACTGGGAGAGAGACTGGGGGAGGGAGAGAGAGACTGGGGGAGGGAGAGAAAGATTGGAGAGACGGAGAGAGAGAGACTGGGGGAAGGGAGAGAGAGAGATTGGGGGAGGCGGGGGAGAGTGACTGAGGGGGGTGGGGGAGAGTGACTGGGTGGGGGGGGAGAGACTGGGGGGAAGAGAGAGACTGAGGGGGGAAGAGAGAGGCTGAGGGGGGGGGGAAGAGAGAGAGACTGAGGGGGGAGAGAGAGACTGAGGGGGTGGGGGAGAGAGAGACTGGGGGTTGGGGGAAGAGAGGGACTGGGGGTTGGGGGAGAGAGAGACTGGGGGGGTGGGGGAGAGAGAGACTGGGGGGGGGTGGGGGAGAGAGAGACTGGGGGGTGGGAGAGAGAGAGAGAGAGAGAGAGAGAGACTGGGGGGTGGGAGAGAGAGAGAAGAGAGCCCGGGGGGAATGGAGAGAAACTGGGGAGGGGGGGGGGGTGAAGGAAGAGAGAGAGAGTGACTGGAGGGGGACAGAGAAAGAGAGAGACAGACTCGGGGAGAGAGAGACTGGGAGAGAGAGAGAGACTGGGGGAGAGAGAGAGGAAGACTGGGGGTGAACGAGAGAGTGGGGGGAGGAAGAGAGAGATTGGGGAGGGGGGAAGAGAGAGAGAGAGACAGGGGGAGGGAGAGAGAGACTGGGGGAGAGGGAGAGAGAGACTGGGGGAGAGAGAGAGAGACTGGAGGGGTGGAAGAGAGACTGCCGGGAGGAAGAAAGAGAGACTGGGGGAAGAAAGAGAGACTGGGGGAAGGAAGAGAGAGACTGGGGTGAGGAAGAGAGAGACCGGGAGGAGGAAGAGAGAGACTGGGGGGAGGAAGAGAGAGACTGGGGGGAGGAAGGGAGAGACTGGGGGGAGGAAGAGAGAGACTGGGGGGAGGAAGAGAGAGACTGGGGGGAGGAAGAGAGAGACCGGGGGGAGGAAGAGAGAGACTGGGGGGAGGAAGAGAGAGACTGGGGGGAGGAAGAGAGAGACTGGGGGGAGGAAGAGAGAGACTTAGGGGAGGAAGAGCGAGACTGGGGGGAGGAAGAGAGAAACTGGGGGGAGGGGGAGGGAGAGAGAGACTGGGGGAGGGAGAGAGATTGTGGGGGAGGAAGCGAGGCTGGGGTGAGGATGAGAAACTGGGGGGAGGCAGAGAGACTGGGGGGAGGAAGAGAGACTGGGGGAGAGTGAGAAAGAGACTGGGGGAGAGAGAGAGAAAGACTGGTGGGAGGAAGAGAGACGGGGGGGGGAAAGAGAGACTGGGGCGGGGAGGAAGAGAGACTGGGGGGGGAAAGAGAGACTGGGGAGAAAGAGACTGGGGAGAAGAGAGAGACACTAGGGGGAGAGAGAGACACTGGGGGAGAGAGAGACACTGGGGGAGAGAGAGACACTGGGGGAGAGAGAGACACTGGGGGAGAGAGAGACACTGGGGGAGAGAGCGACACTGGGGGAGAGAGAGACACTGGGGGAGAGAGAGACACTGGGGGAGAGAGAGACACTGGGGGAGAGAGAGACACTGGGGGGAGAGAGAGACACTGGGGGGAGAGAGAGACACTGGGGGGAGAGAGAGACACTGGGGGGAGAGAGAGACACTGGGGGGAGAGAGAGACACTGGGGGGAGAGAGAGACACTGGGGGGAGAGAGAGACACTGGGGGGAGAGAGAGACACTGGGGGGAGAGAGAGACACTGGGGGGAGAGAGAGACACTGGGGGGAGAGAGAGACACTGGGGGGAGAGAGAGAGAGAGACTGGGAGGAAGAGAGAGACTGGGGGGAGGAAGAGAGAGACTGGGGGGAGGAAGAGAGAGACTGGGGGGAGGAAGAGAGAGACTGGGGGGAGGAAGAGAGAGACTGGGGGGAGGAAGAGAGAGACTGGGGGGAGGAAGAGAGAGATTGCAGGGGGAAGAGAGAGTCTGGGAGAGACAGAGAGAGACTGGGGGCAGAGAGAGTGACTGGGGGAGAGAGAGAGAGAGAGAGATTGGGGGGAGGAAGAGAGAGACTGGGGGAGAGAGAGAAACTGAGGGGAGGGAGAGAAACTGAGGGGTGAGAGAGAGAGGGATGGGGAGCGAGAGAGAGGGGGACGGGGAGCGAGAAAGAAAGAGGCTGGATGGGGAAAGAGAGAGAGGCTGGATGGGGAGAGAGAGACAGGGAGTCTGGAGGGGAGGAGAGAGAAAGAGAGAGACGGGGAGAGAGAGAGAGATGGGGGAGAGAGAGAGAGAGACTGCGGGGAGGAAGAGAGAGACTGGGGGAGGGAGAGAGAGATTGTGGGGAGGAAGGGAGAGTGGGGGGAGGAAGAGAGAGACTGGGGGGGGGTGGTGGAAGAGAGACAGGAGGGGGAAGAGAGAGAGACTGGGGGCAGGAAGAAAGAGACTGGGGCAGAGAGAGAGAGAGAGAGAGGGACGAGGAGAGAAAGAGAGAGAGAGAGAGTTTGGAGGAGGATAGAGAGAGAGAGAGAGACGGGGAGAGAGAGAGACTGGGAGAGAAAGAGAGAGACTGGGGGAGTGAGAGACCGGGGGGAGGAAGTGAGAGACTGGGGGAATGAGAGAAACTAGGGGGGGGGGGGGAAGAGAGAGGGAGGGACGGGGAGAGAGAGAGAGAGAGAGAGAGAGAGAGACTGGGGGGGAGGGAGAGAGAGACTGGAGGGGAAGAGAGAGAGAAAGAGAGACGGGGAGAGAGAGAGAGAGAGAGAGAGAGAGAGAGAGAGAGAGACTGGGGAAGAGAGAAAAACTGGGGGGAGAGAGAGAGAGGGACAGGGAGAGAGAGAGAGAGAGACACTGGGGGGAGGGGGGGCGTCGAGAGAGAGAGAGGCTGGAGGGGGAGAGAGACAGAGGGATGGGAGGGGGAGTGAGAGAGAGAGCCTGGAGGAGAGAGAGAGATGGGGAGAGCGAGAGACTGTGGGGAGGAAGAGTGAGACTGTGGGCAGGAAGAGTGAGACTTGGGGGAGGAAGAGAGAGACTGGGGGGAGGAAGAGAGAGACTAGGGGGGAGGAAGAGAGAGACTGGGGGAGAGAGAGAGAAAGGGACAGGGAGAGAGAGAGAGAGAGAGAGAGAGAGGCTGGATGGGGAAAGAGAGAGAGGCTGGATGGGGAGAAAGAGACAGAGACTGAAGGGGAGGAGAGAGAGAGAGAGACGGGGGAGAGAGAGAGAGACTGCGGGGAGAGAGAGAGACTGTGGGGAGAAGAGAGAGATTGGGGGGTGGAAGAGAGACGGGGGTGTCATGTTTGTAACTATAATGTAACACCACTGTATTACTGTATACACTCAACTTAGATGCACACCTTGACCACAGGGGGTGAACTTGTTGGAGACACTCCTTACCTGATCACACAGGTATATAAAGGGAGGTTCCACGCAGGGTCATCACTTCTGGATGCCTGCAATAAAGAGCTAAGGTCACAGAGTGGCCTTGTCCCTGGAATATGCCTCGGGTGGTTTCATGCAGTAGAGTAAGGACTTTACATTGGCGACGAGAAACGGGAATTCACGACCCATGAGAATGGCCACCGGTAGCACAGAGGAACGGTACTGTGTTGGGGAAGACTGGGACGATTTTGTCGAGAGACTTCAGCAAAGCTTCGTAACGAAAGAATGGCTGGGGGATGCAGCGGCCGACAAGCGACGGGCTCATCTCCTGACCAGCTGCGGGCCAAAGACTTATGCGCTCATGAAGGACTTGCTGGCACCCGAAAAGCTGTCGGACAAAACCTTTGAGGAGCTCAGCAAATTAATCGGGGAGCACCTCAAACCGGCGAGCAGGATACACATTGCTTGACACAGATTCTAGATCCACCGACGCTGTGAAGGACAAAGCATACCGGACTTTGTAGCGGACCTCTGGCATTTGGCCAGCCTCTGTAAGTTCACAGACGTCTGCAGGGGGGAGATGCTAAGGGACTTTTTCATCGAGGGGATTGGTCATGCGGGAATTTTTCGCAAGTTAATTGAGACCAAGGACTTGACCTTGGAAGCAGCAGGGTTGTTAGCTCAAAATTTCATGGCGGGGGAGGAAGAGACGAAAATGACTTACGTGCACAATTCTGCTTCTAACGCGGCGATGGATCAGGGAGTCAATATCATAAATGCTACTCAGATGCTAGGTGCTAGGCAGTGCAATGATGGCTGTCACACACAATGGGCTAGTGAACCGGCTGCCACTCTGGATAGCCCGGGCAATGGTCCCGCTCTGTTGGGGAGGAGCTGGTGAGCCGAGATGAACTGGAAATGGGGGGATGTTCACGCAATGTCCTCGGTGGAGCGAAGTTCGTGCTCACAAGTCCCACAACAATTCAAGTCACTATTTCAACCGGGCATCGGGACTTTCAAAGGCACTAAAGTAGTGATACACATCACCCCGGATGCCAGGCCAGTGCACCAGAAAGCCAGAGCGGCGCCGTATGTGATGCGGGAGAAAATCGAGAGCGAATTGGACCAGCTGTTGCGAGAGGGCATCATCTCACCTGTTGAATTCAGCGACTGGGCGAGCCCCATCGTTCCCGTCCTAAAAGCGGATGGCTCTGTCAGGAACTGTGGCGACTACAAGGCCACCATCAATCGGGTGTCCCTACAAAACCAATATCCGCTCCCAAGAGTGGAGGACCTTTTCGCCACGCTGGCAGGCGGCAAGCTGTTCACCAAGTTGGACCTCACTTCAGCCTATATGACCCAGGAACTGGCCGATGAATCTAAACTACTGACCACCATCACCATGCACAAGGTACTGTTTGTGTATAACAGGTGCCCGTTTGGCATTCGATCAGCGGCCGCGATTTTTCAACCTAACATGGAAAGCCTGCTTAAATCCATTCCAGGAACGATTGTATTCCAGGACGACATCCTCATCACGGGTTGAGATACCGAGGAACACCTCCACACCTGGAGGAGGTGCTACGCCGACTGGACCGGGTAGGCCTGCGACTCAATAAGTCTAAATGTGTGTTTTTAGCTCCTGAGGTTGAGTTTCTGGACAGGAGGGTTGCTGCAGATGGGATTCGGCCCACTGAATCCAAAACAGAGGCGATTCGACGAGCACCCAGGCCCTGCAACACATCGGAGCTGCGTTCATTCCTGGGACTGTTGAACTATTTCGGGAACTTTCAGCTGAACTTGAGCACGTTGTTGGAGCCGCTACACGTGCTCCTGCGTAAGGGTTGCGATTGGTTTTGGGGGGACTGTCAGGAACGGGCTTTTGATCGGGCGCGAAACCTATTTTGTTCAAACAAATTGTTGACCCTGTACGACCCCCGTAAATGTTTAGTTCTGACTTGTAATGCATAATGCATCATCCTATGGGGTTGGGTGCGTGTTGCAGCAGGGCAATGCTGAGGGTCAGCTACAACCTGTGGCTTATGCCTCCAGGTCGCTCTCTCAAGCAGAACGGGGATATGGCATGGTCGAGAAGGAAGCGCTTGCATGTGTCTACGGTGTAAAAAAAATGCATCAGTACCTCTTCGGTAGGAAGTTTGAATTAGAGAGGGACCACAAGCCACTCACATCCCTGTTGTCAGACAGTAAAGCAGTCAATGCCAACGCATCAGCTCACATATAACGATGGGCTCTCACGCTAGCTGCTTATGACTACTCCATCCGGCACCGGCCCGGCACTGAAAGTTGCGCCGACGCACTCAGCAGGCTCCCACTGGCCACCACCGAGGGGGCAGCGGAGCAAAGCGCCGAGATGGTCATGGCTGTCGATGCCTTTGACAGCGCAGGCTCCCCCATCATAGCCCGCCAGATCAAAAGCTGGACAAACAGAGATTCCCTCCTATCCTTGATTAAGAAATGTGTCCTGACTGGGAATTGGGTGCCCGCACACGGAACATGCCCTGAGGAGGTCAGACCGTTCCACAGGCGGATGGATGAGCTCTCCATCCAAGCCGACTGCCTACTATGGGGAAGCCGGGTAGTCATGCCCCAGAAGGGCAGGGAGGCATTCATCAGGGAACTCCACAGTGAGCACCCAGGCATTGTGATGATGAAAGCCATTGCCCGGTCACACGTTTGGTGGCCTGGAACTGATTCAGACCTGGAACACTGTGTTCGCAGGTGCACGACGTGTGCCCAGCTGGGTAATGCCCCCAGGGAGGTCCCGCTCAGCTCATGGCCCTGGCCCGCCAAGCCATGGTCACGCATTCACGTTGACTACGCGGGCCCGTTCATGGGGAAGAAGTTCCTCATTGTAGTAGATGAGTACTCGAAATGGATCGAGTGCATCATCCAGAATTCATGCACGACATCCACCACCGCGGAAAGCCTACGTGCGATCTTTGCAACCCATGGCTTGCCGGACGTCCTGTTTAGTGACAATGGCCAGTGTTTCACGAGCTATGATTTCCGGTTGTTTATGTCGGGCAATGGCATCAACCATGTCAGGACTGCGGCGTTCAAGCTGGCCTCCAATGGCCAGGCGGAACGGGCAGTCCAAATCATTAAGCAAGGTATGCTCAGGATTCAAGGACCTCTCTACAATGCCGCCTATCGCGCCTCCTGCTGGCCTATAGATCCCGCCCGCACTCGCTCACGGGGGTCCCGCCCACAGAGCTACTCAGGAAACGGACACTCAAAACTCGGTTGTCCCTCATCCACCCAGTCCTTACCGACATAGTTGAGGGCAAGCGCAGGTCACAAAACAAGTACCATGACCATAATTCACGGGGGAGATGTATAGAAATAAATGATCCTATATTCGTCCTCAATCATGCCAAGGGGCCCAAATGGCTTGAAGGCACTGTAATTGACAAAGAGGGGAATAGGATCATTGTGGTAAAACTCAACAATGGGCAGATATGCCGTAAGCATCTGGACCAAGTAAAAAAAAGGTTCAGCATCGACATGGAGGAACCTGAAGAAGACCATGAGATGGAGGTCACACTACCACCAGCAAACGTGCAACAAGAGCAATCGGAAGAATGCACAGTCACTGAGGTCAGTCCGGACAGGCTGGAATCACCACAGGTGACAAGACACTCACATCAGCGTCCAATAACCAGAGCCCCAACTGCGGCGCTCCATGAGGGGAGCGTAGACCAACTGAAAGACTGAACCTATGATCCCAAAAAGACTTTGGGAGGGGGGAAGGTGATGTCATGTTTGTAACTACAATGTAACACCACTGTATTACTGTATACACTCAACTTAGATGCACACCTTGACCACAGGGGGTGAACTTGTGGGAGACACTCCTTACCTGATCACACAGGTATAAAGGGAGATCCCACGCAGGGTCATCACTTCTGGAGTCCTGCAATAAAGAGTTAGGGTCACAGAGTGGCCTTGTCCCTGGAATGTGTCTCATGTGGTTTCATGCTGTAGAGTAAGGACTTTACAGGGGGGAAGAGAGAGAGACTGGGGACAGGAAGAAAGAGACTGGGGGGGGAGGAAGAGAGAGACTAGGGGAGAGAGAGAAACTGGGGGCAGAGAGAGAGAGAGAGGGACGGGGAGAGAGAGAGAGAGAGACTGGGGGTGGGAGAGAGAGAGTGTGGAGGGGGGCAGAGAGAGAGAGAGAGAGAGACTGGGGGGAGTGATGTATCCTTACTATACCGTACAAATGCACACGAGGCCCATACTTGAGAGAAGGTCACTCTGTGACCAGTTACCTTTATTACCAAGACCTCAAGTGATGAAGGGGGGTGGAGCTTCCCCTTTTATACCTGAAAGTCCAGATTAGGAGTGTCTCCCATAAGTTCACCCCCTTGTGGTCAATGTTCTCAAGGTGTACAACTTAGGTCAGCTTATACATGGGTTACAATGATAGTTGAATACATGACAGGGAGGAAGTGAGAGACTGGGAGAATGAGAGAAACTAGGGGGAGAGAGAGAGAGGGAGGGATGGGTAGAAAGAGAGAGAGAGAGAATGGGGGAGAGGAAAGAGAGAGAGACTGGGGGGGGAAGAGAGAGCGAGAGAGACTGGGGGAGAGAGAGAGAGACTGGGGGAGAGAGAAACTGGGGGGAGAGAGAGAGAGAGAGAGAGAGAGGGGGACAGGGAGAGAGAGAGACACACACTGGGAGGGCGGGGCGGGGGAGAGAGAAAGGCTGGAGGGGGAGAGAGAGAGAGACAGAGAGACTGGATGGGGAGAGAGAGAGCCTGGGGGAGAGACAGAGACGGGGAAGAGCGATAGAAAGACTGGAGATGGAAGAGAGAGACTGGGGTGAGGAAGAGAGAGTGGGGGGAGGAAGAAAGAGACTGGGGGGAGGAAGAGTGAGACTGGGGGGGAGGAAGAGAGAGAGACTGGGGGAGGGAGAGAGACTGGGGGAGAAAGAGAGACTGGGGGAGAAAGAGAGACTGGGGGAGAAAGAGAGACTGGGGGAGAGAGAGAGACTGGGGGAGAGAGAGCGACTGGGGGAGAGAGTGAGAGAGAGAGAGAGAGAGAGAGAGACTGGGGGAGAGAGCGAGAGAGAGAGAGAGAGAGAGAGTCTGGAGAGGGAGGGAGAGACTGTGGAGAGGAAGGGAGAGACTGTGGAGAGGGAGAGAGAGACTGGGGGAGTGCGAAAGAGAGATGGGGAGAGAGACGGGGGGAGGAAGAGAGACTGGGGGGAGGAAGAGAGAGACTGGGGGGAGGAAGAGAGAGACTGGGGGGAGGAAGAGAGAGAATGGGGGGAGGAAGAGAGAGACTGGGGGGAGGAAGAGAGAGACCCGGGGGGAGGAAGAGAGAGACTGGGGGGAGGAAGAGAGAGACTGGGGGGAGGAAGAGAGAGACTGGAGGGAGGAAGAGAGAGATCGGGGGGAGGAAGAGAGAGATCGGGGGGAGGAAGAGAGACTGGGGGGAGGAAGAGAAAGACTGGGGGGAGGAAGAGAGAGAGAGACTGGAGGGAGCAAGAGTCATGTATGTACTTTTGGGATCACTAGCCACTAGATGGCGTCACTGTTGGAGGCCATTGGGCTGCTCGCACGTGTGTACAGCCCAAGTATAAATGGTCAGCCATTTTGTATATTAGTTACTTTGGTTCTTAATAAAGCAGAGTAAAGGTCATACCTCTTGGAATTAAACAGTACTCGGTCTAACAGTTATTGCATACACAACATTTGGCAACGAGGTAACAAGAACCTTTGCATGCAAAAATGAGCACAATTGGATTGTTGGAGCAATTTGTTGAAGGAGAAGACTAGGCAGACTTTGTGAGCCGTTTGAGCCAGTTCTTCGTGGCCAACAAAATGGAGGAGGCTGGCGACGCAGAGCAGTGCTGGGCTGTGTTCCTCATGGTTTGCGGTCCAAAAATTTATGGTCTGATAAAGAATCTACTCCTGCCTGTGAGTCCAACAGAGAAGACGTATGAAGAATTGTGTACACTGGTACAGGACCATCTTAAGCCAGATGAAGGAATCATCATCTCGAGATACAGATTTTACGTTCACTCAGAATGCGGCGGAATTCGTTGCCGACCTGAGACGTCTAGCAGGACCATGTAAGTTTGGGGCTATGTTGGCAGACATACTGCGGGACTTCTTTGTAATCGGCATGAACCACGAGGTGATCCTACATAAAGTACTGGCGGTGGAGACGTTGGACTTGAAAGGGCTATCACAATCGCTCAGTCATGCATGACGACGGATAGAAGTCTAAAGGAGATATCAGTGAAAAATCGAAACTCAGCAAGTACTGTAAATATGATTGATTCGGCGTTCGGCAGAGCGGCATAGGGCAGTGCAAACCCAACTGTGTATGCGAAACCTGTGGCTGTCCAAAGTCCGTCAGCGGGAATGCATCTGATTTCTCCGTGTTGGCATTGTGAGGGAAATCACCGGCACCAGCAGTGCCGATTTAAGCAATATAGTTGCAAAGGCTGTCTGAGAGTGGGGCATCTCCAGCACAAGTGTCCGCAGATGAGCAAGCGTGCTGCGACACACCACATGGAGGATGATGGTCAGGCTAGCGTGGATCTGGATACGCAATCCGAGATACCAGAGGAGGAAGGGTATGGACTGTACTTGTTCCTAACTAAGAGCAAACCGATAATGATCGACGTGAAATTAAAGGGGTGCCGGTATCGATGGAACTGGACACGGGGGTGAATCAATCGATAATGAGCTAGAGGGCATTCGACAAGCTGTGGGATACTAAGTCTGTGAGGCCCAGGCTGAGTCCAGTCAATGCCAAGTTGCGCACGTACACCAAAGAACTCATAACGGTGATTGGCAGTGCCACAATTAAAGTGTCACATCATACGGTGCAGTTCACGAGTTACCACTTTGGATTGTCCCAGGCATGGCCCAACGCGGTTCGGCAGGAACTGGCTTCAAAAAAATCAGATGCGATTGGAATGACATCAAGGTGTTGTCGTTGGAGAAAGATATATGTGTCCAAGTACTGATCAAGTTCCCCTCGCTGTTCGAACCAGGCATCGGCAACTTCACGGGAGCCAAGGTGCAGATCCACGTGGACTCGGATGCAAGACCCGTCCATCATAAAGCTCGGGCAGTTCCGTATATGATGAGGAAGAAGGTCGAAATCCAACTGGACAGACTCCAGCGTGAAGGGATCATATCACCAGTTGAATTTAATGAATGGGCCAGCCCCATTGTTCCTGTGCTGAAAAGTGATGGCACAGTCAGAATCTGTGGAGACTACAAGGCTATGATCAACAGGGTTTCGAAACAGGATCAGTACCTGTTACCGAAGGCTGATGACTTGTTTGCAACGCTAGCCGGGGGGAAGTCATTCACCAAACTGGACTTGACGTCGGCCTACATGACACAGGAGCTGGTCGAGACGTCGAAGAGACTTACATGCATTAACATGCATAAAGGACTGTTTATTTATCACAGGTGTCCCTCTGGAATTCGCTCGACTGCAGCAATATTTCAGAGGAACATGGAGAATCTACTGATGTCCATTCCCAGAACCGTCGTGTTCCAAGATGACATCCTGATCACAGGTCGTGATGCTGAGGAACATCTGAACAACCTGGAAGAGGTTCTACATCGTCTGGACAAAGTGGGACTCAGACTGAAACGCTCGAAGTGCGTCTTCATAGCACCAGAGGTCGAATTCCTGGGGAGGAAAATTGATGCAGATGGCATCAGGCCCACGGATCTCGAAAACCAAGGCCATCAAGAATGCACCCAAGCTGTAGAATGCAACGGAGCTGCGTTCGTTCCTGGGTCTACTCAACTACTTCGGTAGCTTCCTACCTAAATTGAGCACCTTATTAGAACCACTGCACATGCTGCTAAGAAAAGGGCGACAACTGGGTGTGGGGTGCGTCTCAAGACAGCTTTTGAGAAAGCCACTAATCTGTTTTGCTCTAACAAGCTGCTGGTACATTATGACCCATGTAAACATTAAGTATTGGCCTGTGATGCTTTGTCATGTGGAACTGGTTGCGTACTCCAACAAGCTAACGAGTCGGGTAAACTTCAACCAGTCGCGTATGCTTCAAAAAGTTTGTCTAAAGCGGAAAGAGCCGACAGCATGGTAGAGAAAGAAGCACTAGCCTGTGTGTATGGGGTTAAAAAGATGCATCAGTTTGAACTGGAGACCGATCATAAGCCGCTCATTTTACTGTTCTCTGAAAACAATGGTATCAATACCAATGCTTCATTCCGCATCCAGAGGTGGGTGCTGACATTATCAGGTTATGATTATGTCATTCGCCACAGACCTGGCACTGAGAATTGTGCTGATGCTTTGAGCCGTCTGCCGTTGCCCACACCGGAGGTGGAAATGCCACAACCGGCGGACCTGTTTTAGTTATGGATGCTTTTGACAGTGAAGGAATCCCTGTCATGGCTCAACAAGTTAAGACCTGGACCAGCCAGGACCCAATTTTACCGGTGGTGAAGAGTTGCATCCTCAAAGGTGATTTGCTTGGGTATGGCAGACCAATGTGCGAGGAGACCAAACCTTACATTCGTCGCAAAGATGAACTGTCTATTCAGTCGGATTGTATACTGTGGGACAATCGTGTTGTTATGCCCAAGAAAGTGAGAGAGAAATTTGTACGTGAGCTATCTAGCACACATCCCGGCATTGTAATGATGAAAGCCATCACCAGGTCTCATGTATGGTGGCCGGGAATTGACTCTGAGCTGGAATCATGTGTGCATCAGTGCAACACTTGCATGCAGCTCAGCAAAGCACCAGCGGAATTGCCCCTGAGTCTGTGGTCGTGGCCGTGCAAACCATGGTCCAGGATCCACATAGACTTTGCAGGTCCCTTCCTGGGAAAGATGTTTTTAGTTGTGGTAGATGCATATTCGAAGTGGAGAGAGTGTATAATCATGTCATCCAGCACATCCACAGCTAACATTGAGAATCTCAGTGTCATGTTCCTGACACATGGTCTGCCTAACATCGTTGTTAGTGACAACGGATCGTGCTTCACCAGTCAGAAATTTCAAGAGTTCATAAAATTCAATGGTATCAAACATGTAAGGTCAGCACCATTCAAACCTGCATCCAATGGGCAAGCAGAATGTGCTGTCCAAATCATAAAGCAGAGTATGAAGCAAGTAACCCAAGGGTCACTACAGACCTGCCTGTCATGCATACTGCTTAGTTACAGACAAGACCACACACGCTTACCGGGGTCTCGCTGCTGAACTAATGATGAAGAGAGGTCTTAAGACCAAGCTATCTCTTGTACACCCTGACTTGAATAATCATGTTGACGATAAAAGACAAAGTCAGCAAGGGTATCACGATCGCGCAGCTGTGTCACGCGATATTTCTGTAAATGATCCTGTATATGTTCTGAATTATGGTCAGGGTCCAAATGGATCGCTGGTACTATCGTGGCCAAGGAGGGCAACAGAGTATTTATTATCAAGCTCAAAAATGGGCAAACATGCAGGAAACATATGGATCAGACAAAGCTGCGGCACACAGACGAACCAGAACACTCGGAGGAAGAGACAATTGACGACCAACCAACCTACCCCCAGTCATCAGAGGACTCAGTGGTCATCAATGAATTGGGACTTTCAATCACTGACATGTTCAATGAAAATGGACTTTCAATCCCTGACATGGCCATTGCCACTCCCACCAGCTCAGCCACCCAGCCACCAGTCACAACAGACTCTGAACACTCACCCAAGGCTGGAGTTGAACTGAGACGGTCAACCCGGGAGTGTAAAACACCGGACCGTGTCAATTTGTAAAAGACTGTGTTAATATCTCAGAGGGGGGTATTGTCATGTATGTACTTTTGGGATCACTAGCCACTAGATGGCGGCACTGTTGGAAGCCATTGGGCTGCATGCACATATGTGCAGCCCAAGTATAAAAGGCCAGCCATTTTGTATCGGTCACTTTGAGCCTTAATAAAGCAGAGCCAAGGTTGTTATGTATGTAACCATGTAATACTTGCCACCAGAGGGTGCGACTGTTGGAGTCCTAATGGTCACCTGCAGACACGTGCAGGGCCAGTATAAAAGGTTGGCTGCCATGTTGTTTCGGCCCTCTGGAGTTGTAATAAAGACGACTAACGTCACACTAAGTTTAGCTCACAGTACTCAGCCTCGTGGAGTTCTTCTATACACAATAATTGGCGACGAGGAACAGAATACAAACCTTCACACAACCATAGCTGGAAGGAAACACTAACGCGGCCAAGCGCAGGGTGGTTCTCTTCACCGTCTGTGGGCCTAAAATATACGGCCTCATCAAGAATCTGCTCACACCGTCAAAACCAATGGAGAAGGAATATACAGAGTTGTTTACGCTAGCTCGGGACCACCTCAAGCCGAAGGAGAGTATCATCATGGCCAGGTATCGTTTTTACAAGCACTATCGCTCCGGGGGCCAGGACATGGTGGATTATGTCGCTGACCTGGGACGCCTCACGGGACCTTGCAATTTTGGAGCTGCATTGGGGCAAATGTTGCGGGACTTTTTCGTGCTGGGCATCAGCCACGAGGTCATTCTTCGAAAGCTGCTGGCTGCCGAAACTCTAGACCTAAGCAGGGCCATCGCAATCGCCCAGGCATGCAGGGCCACGGACGATAACACCAAACAGATATCTTCTCAACATCGAAGCTCACCCGCAAGTACTGTGCATAAAATGACGTCGCTAGCAGGCCGAACTGCATATGGCAGGGTCTGTGGCTGCAAGACCTGTGATGATTCAAAGTCCACCATCGGGGGTGAATGTGAATCCATTAGCACCGAGTTGGCTCTGTGGGGGTAATCATCGTGCCCATCAATGTTGATTCAAGCACTATGTGTGCAAAGGCTGCGGTAACGACGGGGCACCTCCAGCGAATGTGCAAACGTGCTGCGACATACCACGTGGCAGAGGATGATCGATCCGGCGCGGATCACGCAGCACAGGCAACTCAATCCGGGGAAGAAATGTATGGGGTACATACCTTCACCACCAAGAGCCCTCCTATAATGCTGAAAGTCAAATTAAATGGAGTTCCAGTATGAAGTTGGCACAGGTGCGAGTCAGTCAATTATGAGCCAGACGGCTTTCGAGAAACTGTGGGGCAATAAAGCACAAAGCCCTAAACTGAGCCCGATTAATGCAAAGCTGCGTACCTACAACAAAGAGCTCATACTAGTCATTGGAAGTGCAGCAGTGAAGGTATCGTATGATGGAGCTGTGCATGACCTATCTTTGTGGATTGTTCCAGGCAATGTGCCCAACGCTGTTCGGCAGAAGCTGGCTAGAAAAGATTAGATGGAATTGGAATGACATCAAAGCACTATCTTCAGTGGATGATGCCTCGTGTGCTCAAGTGCTGAGCAAGTTTCCCTCGCTATTCGAACCAGGCAACTTCACAGGCACCAAGGTACAGATCCATCTAAACCCCTATGCACGGCCTGTCCATCACAAGGCTCGGGCGGTTCCATACACGATGAGGGAAAAAGTCGAAAGCAAACTGGACAGACTCCAATGCGAAGCAATCATATCGCCAGTCGAGTTCAACGAATGGGCCGGTCCAATTATTCCAGTGTTGAAAAGCAATGCCACGGTCAGAATCTGCGGAGACTACAAGGTAACGATTAACCGAGTCTCACTACAGGACCAGCACCCACTGCCCAAGGCAGATGACCTGTTTGCAACGTTAGTGGGGGCGAAGTTGTTCACCAAGTTCGACCTAACCTCTGCCTATATGACACAGGAGCTGGCTGAATCTTCAAAAAGACTGACGTGCATCAACACACACAAAGGGCTGTTTATATACCACAGGTGCCCTTTCGGGATTTGCTCGGCTGCAGCCATTTTCCAGAGGAACATGGAGAGTTTGCTGAAATCTGTTCCGTGCACCTTTGTGTTTCAAGACAACATCCTGATCACTGGACGTGACACCATCGAACATCTACACAACCTGGAAGAGGTTCTAAGTTGCCTAGACAAAGTGAGACTCAGGCTGAAACGCTCCAAGTGTGCTTTTCTGGCACCAGAAGTTGAATTTTTGGGGAGAAAGATTGTAGCAGATGGCATCAGGCCCATGGACTCAAAGACAGAGGCCATCAAGAATGCACGCAGACAACAGAATGTGACGGAGCTGCGTTCGTTCCTGGGACTCCTCAACTATTTCGGTAACTTTCTACCTGGGTTGAGCACGTTGTTAGAGCCTTTACACATGTTGCTTTGTAAGGGTGATGACTGGGTTTGGGGCAAATCTCAAGACACAGCCTTTGAGAAGGCCAGGAACCTGTTATGTTCAAATAAGTTACTTGTACACTATGACCCATCTAAATGTTTAGTGCTAGCTTGTGACGCCTTATCGTACAGGGTCAGCTGTGTGTTACAGCAAGCCAATGTATCGGGCAACCTCTGGTTGCATACACATCTAGAAGTCTGTTTAAGGCTGAGAGAACCTATAGTATGGTTGAGAAAGAGGCGTTAGCATGTGTATATGGGGTTAAGAAAATGCACCAATACCTATTTGGACTTCAGTTTGTGCATGAAACTGACTACAAGCCGCTCATTTCACTGTTTTCAGAAAGCAAAGGTATAAACACCAATGCTTCGTCCCGCATCCAAAGATGGGCACTAACATTATCCGCTTCTGACTATGTTATCCGCCACAGACCAGGCACTGAAAATTGTGCCGATGCTCTCAGTCGGCTACCATTATCCACCACTGGGGTGGAAATGGTGCAGCCTGCAGACTTGCTACTGGTCATGGATACTTTTGAGACAGTCACAGCTCGCCAGATCAGGACCTGGACCAGCCAGGATCCTGTGCTATCATTAGTAAAGAGTTGCGTCCTAAATGGGAACTGGTCGGCCGTTCCCGGTGAAATGCAAGATGAAATTAAGCTGTTTTCACCGATGCAAAGATGAAATGTCCATCCAGTCGGATTGTATGTTCAGCCATGAACTCATTGAATGGCGGTGCAGGCTAGAAGGGCCGAATGGCCTACTCTGCACCTATTTTCTATGTTTCTATGTTTCTATGTCTCTTATGGGGTAATCGCGTGGTTTTGCCAAAAAAAGGCAGTGAAACGTTTTGACGTGACCTACACAGCATCCACCCAGGCATTGTCATGATGAAGGCAATTGCCAGGTCGCATGTTTGGTGGCCCGGCATTGACTCGGACATGGAGTCAGGCGTGCATCAGTGAAACACTTGCTCGCAATCAAGCAATGCACCAAGTGAGGCTCCACTGAGTCTGTGGTCATGGCCCTCCAAACCGTGGTCCAGGATCCACGTAGATTTTGCCGGCCTCTTTCTAGGAAAAATGTTTTTAGTAGTTCTGGACGCTTACTCCAAATGGATTGAATGCATAATCATCTCATCCAGCACGTCTACAGCCACCATTGTTTGATGCTGTCCCCAACCTCACTGCCACCGTTTGGTGGTCTGTACACAACTCCCACTAGCGTTTTCTGCCCCTTGGTATTCCGTAGCTCCACCCATACCGATTCCATATCATCCAAGCTAATGTCCTTCCTTACTATTGCATTAATTTCCTCTTTAACCAGCATCACCACCCCACCTCCTTTTCCTTTCCGTCTGTCCTTCTAAATGTTGAATACCCCTGGATGTTTAGTTCCCAGCCTTGGTTACCCTGGAGCCATGTCTCCGTGATGCCAATTACATCATATCCGTTAACTGCTATCTGTGCAGTTAATTCGTCCACCTTATTCCGAATACTCCTCGCATTGAGGCACAGAGCCTTCAGGCTTGTCTTATAAACACCCTTTGCCCCTTTAGAATTTTGCTGTAATGTGGCCCTTTTTGCTTTTTGCCTTGGGTATCTCTGCCCTCCACTTTTACTTTTCTTCGTTCTATCTTTTGCTTCTGCCATAAGATAATAGGAATATTTGACCCTCACAGTCCTTTTTAGCTCTGAAGCACCTTGGGACGTTTTACAATGTTACAGGCACTATATAAATACTAGTTGTTGCTGTTGGCATATCAAATTAAAGCATTTGAGCAGAAATTCTGGTCAGATTATTGTGTATTATTTTGTTCTGTATATAGTGTCATGTATTCAACTGTCATTGTAATCCATGTATAAACTGACCGAAGTTGTACACCATGAGAACACTGACCACTAGGTGGTGAACTTGTGGAAGACATTCCTAACCTGGACATTCAGGTATAAAAGGGGAAGCTCCACCCACCTTCATCACTTCAGTGCTGGAATAAAGGTTACTGGTCACAGATTGACCTTCTCTCAAGTATGGGCCTCGTGTGCATTTGTAATGTATAGTAAGGACAGATCATTGGCGACGAGAAACTGGGATTTAAACCACGCGAGCATGGTCACTAGCAGCACAGAAGAGAGGTACTGTGTTGGTGATGATTGGGACGATTTTATTGAGAGACTACAGCAAAGCTTCGTCACTAAGGAATGGCTGGGACAGGATTCGGCCGGCAAACGCAGGGCTCATCTCCTGACGGTTTGTGGATCCAGGACGTACTCTCTGATGAAGGATCTTCTCGCGCCAGAGAAGCCGGCGGACAAGACGTTCGAAGAGCTCAGTAAGTTGATCGGGGAACACCTTAAACCAGCGAGCAGCATGCACATGGCGACCCATCGGTTTTACATGCACTGGTGGCGAGAAGGGCACAGCGTTCTAGACTTCGTGGCAGACCTCCGGCGACTGGCGAGCCTATGTAAGTTCCCAGATGCATGCAGAGCGGAGATGCTGCGAGACTTTTTTTATTGAGGGCATCGGGCATGCTGGGGTTTTCAGGAAACTGATTGAGACCAAAGACTTGACCCTGGAAATGGCAGCTTTGATGGCCCAGACATTCATCTCAGGGGAGGAAGAGGCCAGAATGATGTTTGACAAAAATCTTGGTTTAAATACAGCAAATGGACAGGGAATGAACATTGTTAACGCGGCACACAGTTCTCCAAGCAGACAAGGGCAATCGAACATGCCCCGGCATGTAGTTGAACCCAAAGAGGGAATTCAACAGAGACAATGGCTAGCTGAACGGCGATTCATGCCATCGCAAGGGACAATGCGGCCAGTAATGGGGCCATCAACACCTGTCAATGGTGCGTAAAGGACAGTTAGAGACAGTCAGAGACGATCGACAGGTAATGGACCTTTTGTTTCCAACAACGGCTCATGTTGGAGGTGTGTAGGCAAGCACACAGCCAGAGCTTGCAGGTATCAGCAATATATCTGCAGAAATTGCAAAGTCAGCGGTCACTTGGCGCATATGTGCAGGAAGCCTGCAACCATGTTGACGTACGAGGAGGATGGGTCCGTTGTAAGCCTTACGAGGCCAAATGGACACTGGGGGAAATCGATGGAAGCTGAAGTTCAGCGAGTTCATGTGGAGCACATATACAGTTCATACACCAGGATGCCACCGATAATGATGAAAGTACTCCTCAATGGCCTCCCAGTATCAATGGAGCTAGACACGGGGGCCAGCCAGTCCCTGATGAGTATCAAACAGTTCGAAAGGTTGTGGGTGTCTAAGGCCAGGAGGCCAAAATTATTGCCGATTGATGCACAGCTACGAACATATACAAAGGAGACCATTCCGGTGCGAGGCAGCGCCACGGTAGTCGTGACCCACAAAGATTCGGAGAACAGGTTGCCACTCTGGATTGTCCCGGGGGACGGTCCCGCACTGCTGGGGAGGAGTTGGCTTGCTGTTATGAACTGGAAATGGGGCGATGTCAATGTAATTTCTTCTGTGGAGCGAATATCATGCTCACAGTTCCTGGACAAATTTGACTCGCTATTTCAACCCGGCATTGGCACTTTCATGGGGACCAAGGTAGTGATTCACATAAACCCAGACGCCAGGCCAGTACACCACAAGGCCAGAGCGGTGCCGTACGTGATGTGGGAAAAGATAGAAGGCAAATTGGACCGCTGAGGGAAGGCATCATCTTGCCAGTCGAATTCAGTGACTGGGCGTGCCTGATTGTGCCGGTGCTCAAGGCGGATGGGTCGGTCAGGATATGTGGTGAGTACAAGGCCACCATCAATCGTTGTGTCACTCCAAGAGCAGTACTCGCTACCGAGAGCGGAGGACCTCTTTGCGACGCTATCCGGTGGCAAACTTTTTTCAAAATTGGACCTGACCTCAGTTTACATGACCCAGGAGCTGGCGAGTGAGTCGGAGAAGCTGACCACCATCACGACACAGAAGGGGTTGTTTGAGTACAACAGATGTTCGCTCGGCCGCCGCGATCTTCCAACGAAATATGGAAAGCCTCCTCAAGTCGATTCCAGGGACGGTGGTTTTTCAGGACGACATCCTCATTACGGGTTACGATACTGAAGAACACCTCCACAACCTGGAGGAGGTGCTACGCAGACTGGACCGGGTAGGTCTGCGACTGAAAAAGGTGAAGTGCGTCTTCCTAGCTCCAGAGGTAGAATTCCTGGGGATGAGGGTAGCAGCAGACGGGATCAGACCTACTGCGTCCAAAACGGAAGCGATCCAGAGAGCACCCAGACCCCGTAACACGACGGAGCTGCGTTCGTTCCTGGGGCTCCTGAACTATTTTGGTAACTTTCTTCCCAAATTGAGCACACTGTTAGAGCCGCTCCACCTGCTGCTACGCAAAGGTCGTGAATGGGTCTGGGGGGCCAGCCAGGAAAGGGCTTTCGATAGAGCAATTTGTTATGCTCCAACAATCTTTTAACGCTATATGACCCATGTAAGAAACTTGTTTTAACGTGCGATGCATCGTCCTATGGGGTTGGGTGTGTGTTGCAGCATGTTAATGCCAAGGGTCAGTTACAGCCGGTAGCTTATGCCTCCAGAAGTCTGTCCCAGGCAGAAAGGGGCTACGGGATGGTAGAAAAGGAAGCGCTTGCATGTGTATATGCAGTAAAAAAATGCACCAGTACCTGTTTGGCAGGAAATTTGAGCTGGAGACAGATCACAAACCCCTTAGGCCGACAACAAGACCATAAATGCAAATGCGTCGGCCCGCATACAGAGGTGGGCACTCATGTTAGCCGCCTATGACTATACAATTCAGCACAGAGCGGGCACTGAAAACTGCGCCGATGCACTCAGCAGGCTCCCACTAGCCACCACCGAGGGGGCAACTGAGCATGCTGCTGAGATGGTCATGGCTGTTGAAGCTTTCGAAAGCGAAGGCTCATCCGTGACAGCCCGTCAGGTCAAAGTCTGGACTAATAGAGACCCGCTACTGTCTTTAGTCAAGAAATGTGTCCTGAATGGGGACTGAGCAGCCACGTACGGGGCATGTCCTGAGGAATTTAAACCATTTCACAGGCGCAAGGATGAACTCTCGATTCAGGCCGATTGGGAATGCGAGGGCGCAATGTATTGATGTCACTTACCCTGTCTTTGTCCTCAACTTCGCTGCAGGGCCCAAATGGCTCGCAGGCACTGTGATTGCCAAAGAGGGGAATAGGATTCTGGTAGTTAAACTTACCAATGGACAAAACTGCCGCAAACACGTGGATCAAACAAAAAGGAGGTTCAGCAACCCCATAAAAAAAGCAGAGGAAGAACACGATGTAGAGTTCACTCCACCACAGGTGACCGAACATTGGAACCAACTGGAGGAGAGCCCAGTCACTGTGGGCAGTCCGGACAGGCCTGAGGCACCGCAAACAGCAGACACTCAGGCCAGCGCCCAACAACCGGAGCCCCAACTCAGGCGGTCTACAAGGGAGTGTAAACCACCAGAGAGACTTAACCTGTGATCCCTATAAGACTTTGGGGGGAGGTAATGTCATGTATTCAACTGTCATTGTAATCCATGTATAAACTGACCGAAGTTGTACACCGTAAGAACACTGACCACTAGGTGGTGAACTTGTGGGAGACACTCCTAACCTGGACTTTCAGGTATAAAAGGGGAAGCTCCACCCACCTTCATCACTTCAGTGCTGGAATAAAGGTTACTGGTCACAGAGTGACCTTCTCTCAAGTATGGGCCTCGTGTGCATTTGTACTGTATAGTAAGGGCATATCAATAGATTCTGCCACTCCCTCCAAAAAGTTTGAATGAAATACCTTCAGACAACTCTGCATTTTCTGCTGCATTTCTGTGTTTATAGGCTCATATTGAAAGAGCTGATGGACTTGTAGAACAGAGGGACACTTTAAGGCAGTAGGACATGAAGAGTCTGCTTGCTGGGCATGCAGATTGGAGAGCTGAGTGCCGAAAGGGGGTCCTGGTATCTTGCACTGGGGAAACATTAGAAACCAAAAGACAAATCAGTTTTTTTGGTATCAGACAAATATCAGTCAAGTAAAGATTTCTGCACCTGTAACATCTACACCCAACATGACAGCAATCAACAATCAACATGTTAAACAACAAGTTTAGATTTGAGATTACTGCATCTTTTAAAATGTGTTAAAAAAAATCCCCACATGAAAAATGTGGAAAAAATCATAAAGCTCAGTAACTAAGCAGATATACATTACTTCCTGCATTCAGATCAGAATACTTTTACTCTCAAACTTTTTTCCTCCCCTCCTGAAAACAATGGCCCTGCCTGGCAGAAAGCATGGACGGTGGGGACAATTAAAATGGATTGGGGGAATAGCCGACTGCAATTTTAAATTGCTGTCAGGATCTGGATCCAAGGCTGAAGAGTGTAAAGAATAGTTGAAAGTGTAATTTAAAAAAAAAGTTTCCATGTGAGTTAGGAGCAGCAGGACTGCTCCTTTGGGCCTGTCATGTATGCAACCTTCATACAACTGTAACCTTCATGTAACTGTAACCTTCATGCAACCACACTGTATACTGTATATATGTCCTGGAAATGCACACCTTGACCACAGGGGGTGAACTTGTGGGAGACACTCCTCACCTGGGCACTCAGGTATTTAAAGGGAGGTCCCACGCAGGGTCATCACTTCTTGGTCCTGGGAATAAAGTATGGTCACGTAGTGACCGTGTCTGCAGTACATGCCTCGTGTGATTCAGTAGCAAGGTGCAGGGACATCACATTTGGCGACGAGAAACGGGAATCACCGAACCACGAGGATGGCCACCGATAGCACAGAGGAACGTTACTGTATGGGTGAAGACTGGGATGACTTTGTTGAGACTCCAGCAGAGTTTCGTCACGAAGGACTGGCTGGGAACGGCAGCGGCTGACAAACGGAGGGCGCATCTACTGACCAGCTGTGGACCAAAGACGTATGCGCTGATGAAAGACCTGCTTGCACCGAGAAGCCGGCGGACAGGTCCTTCAAAGAGCTCAGCCAGCTTATCAGTAGGCATCTCAAACCGGCGAGTACCGTATACATGGCCCGACACCCGTTCTACACACACCAGCGTCGGGAGGGAGAAAACAGCTCGGACTTCGTTGCGGACCTGCGGCGCTTGGTCAGTCTCTGTAAGCTCACAGACACCTGCAGGGGGGAGGTGTTAAGGGATTTTTTCATTGAGGGCATTAGTCATGCCAGGATCTTCAGGAAGCTCATAGAGATCAAAGATTTGACTTTAGAAAGGGCGGCGTTGTTAGCTCAGACCTTCATGGCAGGGGAAGAGGAGAAGCGCGCAGCTCTGGTTCCAACATGGCGATGGACCAGGGAGTTAACATTGTGAACGTGGCTCAGGACCCCCAGGCAGACAAGGGCATTTTGAAACCGGCCAGGCAGCAACAGACTCGAGAGTGGGCCGCAACAGGGCAATGGAAAGGGGATCGGCAATTCACGCCTTCTCGAGGAACAAAGCGTCCTGTGATGGGACCATTGACAGCCACCATCAGAGCGCTTAGAAATAACCAAAGGGACAATCAGAGAGGAATGCTTGGTAACAGTCCTTTTGGAGGTGTGGGGGCAGACATACTGCGAAAAGCTGCAGGTTCCAGCAATTTATCTGTAGGAATTGCAACACCAGTGGACACTTGGCCAGAATGTGCAGAAAGGCTGTAGCGAGGCTAATCTACGAGACTGAGGAACCAGACGAGGGGTCTGCAATGCAGAATGATGCTTGGGGCAAAGCCATGGATGCTGAAGTTCAGCGGGTTCATGTGGCTGACATCCACAGCTCACATACCAAAATGCCACCCATGATGATGAAAGTTTTATTGAATGGCATTTTTGTGCGCATGGAGCTGGACACAGGAGCCAGCCAGTCCCTTATAAGCGCCCAACAATTTGAGAGACTATGGCCACACAGAGGTAGCAGGCCAAAACTGGAACGCATTGACACGCAGCTACGGACGTACACCAAAGAGATCATCCCAGTGCTAGGCAGTGCAAACCTGGTGGTAACACATAATGGATCAGAGAATCGGCCGCCACTCTGGATTGTCCCGGGAAACGGCCCCGTGCTTTTGGGGAGGAGCTGGCTAGCCGAGATGAACTGGAAATGGGGGGATGTGCATGCCATTTTATCTGTGGAGCGAAGCTCATGCTCACAGGTCCTACAGAAATTCGGGGCACTGTTTGAACCCGGTGCCGGTACTTGCAAGAGCACCAAAGTAATGATACGCATCACCCCGGACGCCAGACCAGTGCACCACAAAGCCAGAGCGGTGCCGTATGTGATGCGTGAGAAAATTGAAAGTGAATTGGACAGGCTGCTCAGAGAGGGCATAATTTCAGCCATTGAATTCAGTGACTGGGCAAGCCCCATCGTTTCTGTTCTCAAAGCAGATGCCTCGGTCAGGATTTGTGCCGACTACAAGGCCACCATCAACCGAGTGACACTGCAGGACCAATACCCGCTTCTGTGAGCAGAGGACCTTTTTGCCATGCTGGCAGGTGGCAAGTTGTTCACCAAGTTGGATCTCACTTCGGCCTACATGACTCAGGAACTGGCTGAAGAATCCAAGCTTCTGACCACCATCACGACGCACAAGGGGCTATTTATCTACAACAGGTGTCCGTTTGGCATTCGTTCGGCGGCCGCTATTTTTCAGAGGAACATGGAAAGCTTGCTTAAATCCATTTCTGGAACGATCGTATTCCAAGACGACATCCTAATAATGGGTCGAGACACCGAGGAACACCTCCAAAACCTGGGGGAGGTGCTACACCGACTGGACCGGGTAGGCTTGCGGTTGAAAAAGCCCAAGTGTGTGTTTTTGGCCCCACAGGTCGAGTTTTTGGGCAGGAGGGTTGCCGCAGACGGGATCTGGCCCACCGAAGCTAAAACGGAGGCGATCCGCTGGGCGCCCAGTTCCGGCAACAAATTGGAGTTGTGATCATTCCTGGGACTTTTGAACTATTTCGGGAACTTTCTGCCGAACTTAAGCACATTGTTGGAGCCGTTACATGTGCTCTTGCGTAAAGGTTGTGAATGGTTTTGGGGAGACGGTCAAGAACGGACTTTCAATAGGGCGCGGAACCTGCTTTGTTCTAACAAGCTGTTGACTTTTTACGACCCCTGTAATAAACTGGTTTTAACGTGTGATGCATCATCCTATGGGGTTGGGTGCGTGTTGCAGCAGAGTAATGATGACGGCCGACTCCAACCGGTGGCTTATGCCGCCAGGTCACTCCCCCAGGCAGAGTGTGGATACGGCATGGTCGAAAAGGAAGAACTTGCTTGTGTCTACGGGGTGAAAAAGATGCACCAGTACCTTTTCGGTAGACGGTTCGAGCTAGTAACGGACCACAAGCCATTAACATCCCTGTTGTCCAACAGCAAGGCTGTCAATGCCAATGCGTCAGCTTGCATACAGCGATGGGCTCTCACGCTGGCTGCGTATGACTATACCATACGGCACCGGCCAGGCACCGAGAATTGCACTGACCACCTCGCAGGCTTCCACTGGCCACCACTGAGGGGGCAGCGGAGCAAAGCGCTGAGATGGTCATGGCCGTTGAGGCTTTTGACACCGCAGGCTCTCCCATCACAGCCCGCCAGATCAAAATCTGGACCAACAGAGACCCCCTCCTGTCCATGATAAAGAAATGTGTCCTGACTGGGGATTGGGCGCCCGCACACGGGGCGTGCCCCGAGGAGGTCAGATCGTTTCACAGACGGATGGATGAGCTCTCCATCCAAGCCGACTGCCTGCTATGGGGCAGCCAGGTAGTCATGCCCCAGAAAGGAAGGGAAGCATTCATCAGGGAACTCCACAGCGAGCACCCTGGCATCGTGCTAATGAAGGCCATTGTCCGGTCACATGTATGGTGGCTGGGAATTGACTCAGACCTGGAACACTGGGTTCGCAGGTGCACGGTGTGTGCCCAGGGAGGCAATGCCCCCAGGGAGGCCCCAGTCAGTCCGTGGCCCTGGTCCGCCAGGCCGTGGTCACGCGTTCACGTAGACTACGCAGGCCCGTTCATGGGAAAAATGTTCCTGATCGTTGTTGATGCATACTCGAAATGGATTGAGTACATCATATTAAACTCGTGCACGGCATCCATCGCAGTGGAGAATCTGCGTACGGTTTTTGCGACCCACGGCTTGCCGGACATTCTGGCCAGTGACAATGGCTCGTGCTTCACCAGCCATGAATTCCAGGAGTTTATGTCGGGAAATGGCATCAAACACGTCTGGACAGCGCGGTTGAAGCCGGTTTCCAATGGCCAGGTGCAGAACGTGCGGTCCAAGTCATAAAACAGGGCATGCTCCGTATCCAAGGACCCTCCCTTCAGTACCGCCTATCGCGCCTCCTACTGGCCTACAGGTCCCGCCCGCATTCGCTCACGGGAGTCCTGCCAGCGGAACTACTCATGAAACGCACGCTTAAAATGCGGCTGTCCCTCGTTCATCCAGTCCTGTCAGACATTGTTGAGGGCAAGCGCCAGTCCCAAACCAAGTGCCATGATCGAAACACAAGGGGGAGGTGTATAGAAATTGATGACCCGGTATTTGTTCTTAACCATGCTTTGGGACCCAAGTGGCTTGAGGGCACCGTAATTGGCAAAGAGGGCAATAGGGTCATAGTGGTCAGACTCAACAATGGGCAGACATGCCACAAACACTTGGACCAAGTAAAGAAAAGGTTCAGCATAGACACTGAGGAACCTGAGGAAGAGCATGAGATGTTACCCACACCACTGTCAATGGACGAGCAACAAGGACATTCACCAACATGCACAGTCCTTGCGGCCAGCCCGGACAGGCCGGAATCACCTCAGGCGACAGAGATGCATTTTGCCAAGGCTCAGCCACCAGAGCCCCAACTGCGGCGCTCCACGAGAGAGCGTCGACCACCTGAAAGACTTAACCTTTGACACAAAAAGACGTGAGGGGGAAGGTGATGTCATGTATGCAATCTTCATACAACTGTAACCTTCATGTAACTGTAACCTTCATGCAACCACAATATACACTGTATATATGTCCTGGAAATGTACACCTTGACCACAGGGGGTGAACTTGTGGGAGACAGTCCTCACCTGGGCACTCAGGTATTTAAAGGGAGGTCCCACGCAGGGTCATCACTTCTTGGTCCTGGGAATAAAGTAAGGTCACGCAGTGACCGTGTCTGCAGTAAATGCCTCGTGTGATTCAGTAGCAAGGTGCAGGGACACCACAGGGCCCCACAAGGAAACCTTGGGCCTCCCCTGCCTGAGGCTTTCTCCTCTCCTCCAACTGCAATTCCCCTCCTTGCGCCCTCCGATGCACTTGCCTTGCATCAAAGACTGTTCTCCTAGGCTCTCAGGTGTGACCTCTGAGCTGCCTGATATTAACAGCCAGGCAGCCACTTCCTGTTGACCAGCAGGCTGTTTTGATTAGGAAGTTGGCCATAGACATGCTAATGAAGCTTGGCTATTAAAATTGGATGAGCCTCCCTGGTACCGTTCCTGGCTGGGCCGGCTGCTCGCGCGGCCATTTTCCCGCCCAGGAGTAAAAATGGACCCTACTAACTCTACTGCGATATAATTCCACAGATGTCGATAGATCGACAATATCTTACTAAAAATGCCCATGCTCGTTTATGAACCAGGACAGCGAATGTCAGCCAGTTATATGACTATGTGAGCTGTCACAGCTCAGCCTGATTTTGTCTGGTTCCATCCAGCGATACAGATACATTTGCAGCAAGGGTCCTTAGATAATAATGAGGAATGAGAACTCCTTTACTCGCTGAGACCAGCTAACTCAGCACAGATGTGGAATGAACTAGCTGCACTAGCTCAGCACAAAACCAGTATAAAAGCTTGTGCTTCACATCATACAATGCACTTATCCATTAAGCCATCTGTGAGATCAGATTTTACATGCTGATTTATATAATTGTCAACACATTGGTTATTCACATTAGTTTCATAAATACAAAGGTCAGCAAGGGCATGGAAACAAAAAAGAGAATCATGACATCACACATTTTGTGCTGTACACAGGATGTTACAGAAATAAATCAATCAATACAAGTTTTGGAACTTGAATTTTTTTTAAATTCCTGAAGTACTGTACTAGTAACTCCATAACCAGGAATAATGAACAAGAATGAGAAACGACAACCTAATTCTTCCTCCTGCTCCAACTAATAAATTGCTTGAAAGGATTAGAGGTACCTCTACTTGAGGAAATGTGTCCCACTTTCTTGATTGAAGGTTGGGGGGGATAATGTTAGCTAAGTCCTTCTTAATTAACCAGCGTGATCCAATGTCTTCGGTGGATGGCTGGAGAAAAGTGATACCCAGGACACCTGTTTGAAGTAGAGATGGAAAAAACTTAGTCAACAGAAATATAACAAAATGTTTCTATTAAAGTGAGGTGTATTCTTTAAATACTTTTAATATAAAACTCTACATTACATTCAGATTACTTTGTGGATACCAGACTATGAATAACTACTTTTACTTAGAAAATTATATGCTCCCACCATTTCCCATTTATAGTAAGAGAGTAGAATGGTCTCAGCTATTTAGGTCCTTACAACTAATGTCAATGTCAACCTGGAAATGAGAGACAGGGGGGAATTTTAACCCCCAAAAATGAGTGGGTTGGGGTCGGGTGGAAGGTTAAAGAGTTATAAAACTGAATCCCAACCCCAACATGCCCATTTCCGGTTTTAACGGAGACAGGATGGGGGGCAGGCAGCCAACCCCCTCCCAGAAGGCAGGTTGTCCATTTAAATATTATAATGAGGCGGGTGTGCCTCATGGTGATCCACCATTACAAATTTAACTCTGGCCAGTCGGATTTCCAGGGCCTCAGGGAAACCACTAACTAAAGGAAGGTGCGGACTGCTGGATCCAGGAGGTAAGTGCCTTTCCACTTTGTAACTGTAACTGTGTAAGACTTGCCACTAGAGGGCACAACTGTTGGAGGCCCAAGGATCACCTGTACACCTCATGCACGGAAGTATCTAAGGTTGTCTGCCATGCTGCTTAGGCACTCAAGAGTTGTATTAAAGAGACTACGGTCACATCAGTTTTAGCTCACAGTACTCAGTCTTGTGGAGTTCTTCCATACTTAACAATTGGCGATGAGTAATAGATTATGGTCATGGCTGCCGTTGGTATTTTGTAGAGATTTGTAGAGGGTAATGATTGGGAAGCCTTCGTTGAGCGTCTCAACCAATACTTCGTGGCCAACGAGTTGGATGGGGACGATAAAACGATCAAGCGCAGGGCGATTCTCCTCACCGTGTGTGGGTCCACAATATACGGCCTCATCAAGAATCTACTAGTACCGGAGAAACCAGTGGAGAAGACATATACAGAGTTGTGTGTGCTGGTTCAGAACCACCTCAAGCCGAAGGAGAGCGTCCTAATGGCCAGGTATTGCTTCTACACGCACCACCGCTCCGAGGGCCAGGACGTGGCGAGTTATGTTGCCAACCTGAGACGCCTTGCGGGAACTTGCGAATCTGCTGGATTTTTGGGGGAAATGCTGCAGGACTTGTTTGTGCTTGGCATCGGCCACGAGGTCATTCTTCGCAAGCTGTTGTCCGCCGAATTCCTAGACCTGAACAAGGCCATCATGATAACCTAGGCATTCATATCCACGAGCGATAATACCAGAGATATCTTCCCAGCATCGAAGTACTGTGCATAAAATAACGTCGCTATCAGGCAGAACGACATATGGCAGGGCCTACGCGTCAGCAGTTGCAAAGCCTACGATGACTCAGAGTCCGCCATTGGGCATGAATGCAAATCCATTAGCACCATGTTGGCGCTGCAGGGGTAATCATGGAGCTCATCAATGTCGATTCAAGCATTACATGTGCAAAGGCTGCGAAACAATGGGGCACCGCCAGTGAATGTGCAAGAGTGCTGCGACTTACCACGTGGCAGAGTCGGCAGAGGATGATCGATCCGGCAAGGATCACACAGAACAAACAAGAGAGGCAATTCAACCTGAGGAAGTAGTGTATGGGGTACACACCTTCACCACCAAGAGCCCTCCTATCATGCTGAAAGTCGAATTGAACGGTATTCCGGTATCAATGGAGTTGGACACGGGGGTGAGTCAGTCAATTATGAGCCAGAAGACTTTTGAGAAACTGTGGGACAACAAGGCACAAAGGCCCAAACTGAGCCCGATTCAGACAAAGCTGCGCACCTACACCAAAGAGCTCATACCAGTCATTGGCAGTGCGGCAGTTAAGGTATCATACGATGGAGCTGTGCATGATTTATCACTGTGGATTATGCCAGGCAATGGCTCTAGAAGCTGGCTGGGAAAGATTCGATGGAACTGGGATGACATCAAAGCACCATCTTCAGTGGATGACGCCTCGTGCGCCCAAGTTTCTGTCGCTATTTGAACCAGGCATCAGCAACTTCACAGGCGCCAAGATGCAGATCCATCTAGTCCCCGATGCAAGGCCCGTTCATCACAAGGCTCAAGCGGTTCCATATATGATGAGGGAGAAAGTCGAGATCGAACTGGACAGACTTCAACGAGAGGGAATCATATCGCCAGTCGAGTTCAACGAGTGGGCCAGTCCGATTGTTCCGGTATTGAAAAGTGATAGCACGGTCAGAATCTGTGGAGGCTACAAGGTAACGTTCAACCGAGTCTCGTTACAAGACCAGTACCCGCTACCTAAGGTGGATGACCTGTTTGCAACGATAGCGGGGGGGGGGGGGGGGGGAAGTCGTTCACCAAGTTGGACCTAACCTCCGCTTACATGACACAGAAGCAGGCCGAATCTTTGAAAAGATTGACGTGCATCAACACGCACAAAGGACTGTTTATATACCACAGGTGCCCTTTTGGGATTCGCTTGGCTGCAGTATCTTCCAGTGGAACATGGAGAGTTTGCTGAAATTGGTTCCGCGCACCGTTGTGTTTCAAGACAACATCCGGGTCACCGGTCGTGACACCACCGAACACCTGCACAACCTGGAAGAGGTTCTAAGTCGACTAGACAGAGTGGGACTCAGGCTGAAATGCTTCAAATATGTTTTCCTGATGCCAGAGGTCGAATTTTTAGGGAGAAAGTTTGCAGCAGACGGCATCAGACCCACGGACTCAAAAACAGAGTCCATCAAAATGCACCCAGACCACAGAATGTGATAGAGCTGCATTCGTTCCTGGGACTCCTCAGCTATTTTGGTAACTTTCTACTCGGGTTAAGCACTTTGCTGGAACCGTTGCACATGTTGCTATGCAAGGGTGACGACTGGACTTGGGGTAAATCTCAAGAGACAGCCTTTAAGAAGGCCAGAAACCTACTTTGTTCTAATAAGTTACTTGTACTGTATGACCCATGTAAACGTTTAGCGCTAGCTTGTGATGCATCTTCGTACGGGGTCGGCTGTGCGTTACAGCAAAACAATGTATCGGGCAAACTTCAACCGGTTGCATACGCGTCTAGAAGTCTGTTTAAGGCTGAAAGAGCCTACAGTATGGTCAAGAGGCATTACCATGTATATATGGGGTTAAGAAAATGCACCAATACCTATTTGGACTTCGGTTTGAGCTTGAAACCGACCACAAACCGCTCATTTCGCTCTTTTCAGAAAGCAAAGGTATAAACACCAATGCTTCGTCCCACATCCAAAGATGGACGCTAACATTGGCCGCCTATGACTATGTTATCCGCCCCAGACCAGGCACGGAGAACTGTGCTGATGCCCTCAGTCAGCTATCATTGCCCACTACCGGGGTAGAAATGACATAGCCCGCAGACTTGCTACTGGTCATGGATGTTTGAGAGCGAGGGGTCACCCGTTACTGCTCGCCAGATTAGGACCTGAACCAGCCAGGATCCTGTGCTATCACTTGTAAAAAGTTGCATCCTCAATGGGAGCTGGTCGGCTGTTCCCAGGGAAATGCAAGATGAAATTAAGCCATTTCACCGATGCAAAGATGAAATGTCCATCCAGTCGGATTGTCTCTTAATCGCGTGGTTTTGCCAAAAAGGCAGGAAAACATTTATACGCGACTTACACAATACCCATCCAGGCATAGTCATAATGAAGGCTATAGCCAGGTCGCATGTTTGGTGGCCCGGCATTGACTCGGACTTAGAGTCATGCGTACACCAGTGCAACACGTGCTCACAATTGAGCAATGCACCAAGGGAAGCTCCATTGAGTCCGTGATCATGGCCCTCCAAACCGTGGTCCAGGATCCACATAGACTTTGCTGCCGAAGGATGTTGACAAACTTTTAGGGGCATCGAAACGGAGGAGGACGCTTCATAGACCCTCAAGGTTGACAGTGTCAAAGGCCTTTGTAAGATCGAAGAAGGCCATATATAAGGGCTGGTGCTGCTCCCTGAATTTTTCCTGCTTCACGACGACATGCAGGCCGTGATCCTTACCAACAGATCCATTACAGACACAATTCACGTCCGGACCGGGGTCAAACAGGGCTGCATCATCGCTCCAACTCTCTTCTCAATCTTCTTCGCCGCCATGCTCCACCTCACAATCAACAAGCTCCCCGCTGGAGTGGAACTAAACTACAGAACCATCAGGAAGCTGTTTATCCTACGCTGCCTCCAGGCCAGCTCCAAGATCACCCCAATCTCTGTCGTTGAGCTGCAGTACGCGGACGATGCCTGCGTCTGCGCACATTCCAAGGCTGAACTCCAGGATATAGTCAATTTATTCACTGAGGCATATGAAAGCATGGGCCTTACGCTTAAAATCCGTAAGACAAAGGTCCTCCACCAGCCTGTTCCCGCCGCACAGCACTGCCCTCCAATCATCAAGATGTGGACCATTTTGCCATATTTTGGGAGCCTCTTATCAACAAAGGCAAACATTGATGCGGAGATTCAACATTGCCTCCAGTGCGCCAGTGCAGCCTTCAGCCGTCTGAGGAAAAGTGTGTTTGAAGACCTGGCCCTCAAATCTACCACCAAGTTCATAGTCTTCAGGGCTGTAGTAATACCCGCCCTCCTGTATGGATCTGAGGTATGGACGATGTATAGAAGGCACCTCAAGTTGCTGGAGATATATCACCAGCGATGTCTCCGCAAGATCCTGCGGATCCCCGAGGAGGACAGGCGCACCAACATCAGTGTCCTTGTCCAGGCTAACATCTCCAGTATTGAAGCACTGACCACACTCAATCAGCTTCGCTGGGCAGGCCATATAGTTCGCATGCCAGTTACGAGACTCCCTAAGCAAATGCTTTATGCAGAGCTCCTTCATGGTAAACGAGCCAAAGGTGGGCAGTGGAAGCGTTAGAAGGACATCCTCAAAGCCTCCATGGTAAAGTGCAACATCACCACTGACACCTGGGAGACCCTGGCCGAAGACCGCCTGAGATGGAGAAAGTGCATCCGGGAAGGCGTTGAGTTCTTCGAGTTTCAACGCAAAGAGCGTGAAGAGGTCAAGCAGAGACAGCGGAAGGAGCGCATGGCAAACCAGCTCCACCCACCCCTTCCCTCGACGAATGTCTGTCCCTCCTGTGACAGGGTCTGTGGCTCTCATATTGGACTGTTCAGCCACCAGAGAACTCACTTTGGGAGTGGAAGCAAGTCTTCCTCGATTCTGAGGGACTGCCTATGATGATGAGATATTGCTGGCCCCTTTTTCGGAAAGATGTTTTTAGTTGTAGTGGGTACTTACTCTAAATGGATTGAATGCGTAATCATGTCATCCAGCACATCCACTGCCACTATTGAAAGTCTCCGATCTATGTTCGCCACCAATGGCTTGCCCGACGCCCTTGTCAGTGACAATGGACCGTGTTTCACCAGCTCGGAATTCAACGAGTTTATGACCCACAATGGCATCAAGCATGCCAGGTCTGCCTCGTTTAAGCTCGCATCCAACGGTGAAGCGGAACGGGCAGTCCAAACTATCAAGCAGAGCTTGAAACACGTGACGGAAGGCTCCTTGCAGACCCACTTATCTCGGGTTCTGCTAAGCTACCGGACGCGACCCCACTCGCTCACTGGGGTTCCCCCTGCAGAATTGTTAATGAAGAGAGCACTCAAAACCAGGCTCTCCCTAGTCCACCTGGATCTAAATGATCATGTGGAAACCCGGCGTCACCGGCAAAACATGTACCACGATCGCGCGGCTGTATCACGTGACATTGACGTTAACAACCCTGTGTTTGTCCTTAATTACCGTCATGGTCCTAAAGGGGTTGCTGGCACTGACTTGGCCAAGGAGGGGAATAGAGTGTTTATAGTCAAACTACTGAATGGACAAACATGCAGAAAGCATTTGGATCAGACCAAACTGCGGTTCACCGACAACCAGGAACAACCTGAAGTGGACATCACCATCATCGATCCACCAACACACACCCAACCAGCAATCGACCTCGCTGTCAATCAAGAAGATGCACCCACCATTCCCAACAGTCAAGTCAGACCAGCCACGCCGCAGTGCAGCAATGGTCCGACCAACTCACCCATGCCAGAGTTTGAACTCAGACAATCAACCAGGGAGTGTAGAGCCCCGGATCGTCTCAAGTTGTAAATAATTTGTATCAAAGACTTTGGGGGGAGTGATGTTATGTATGTAAATATTGTAACTGTGTAAGACTTGCCACCAGAGGGTGTAACTGTTGGAGGCCCAAGGGTCATCTGCACACCTTGTACAAGGGAGTATAAAAAGTTTCTGCCATGTTGCTTAGGTACTCTGGAGTTGTATTGTAGAGACTAAGGTCACCTCAGTTTTAGCTCACAGTACTCAGTCTTGTGGAGTTCTTCCATACTTAACACTGGGAACCCCAGCTGGCCAGTGGTAAAGTTAAATCAGTCTCCAAACTGCACTGTGGGAGCCTGATTTAAATATTATAGTGAGGTGTCTCGCCTGGTAATCCCGCCATAAGAATGGCCGTCCGTCATGGGGGTTAAAATCCGCCCCCCCCCCCCCCGCCTCAGGGTAAATTCTGTGACTTAAAACTTATGTCATGAAACTCACAAAATTACTCTAGATTGGTGAAGAGTAATGTAATGATTTATAAACATGGGAAGATATATAGTGGAGGGTAGACAAAAAATGGGGAAGAAAAATATCTTCACAAATCTAAGGAAATGTTTAAAATTATATTGTAGCAAGAACAGAATTCATAAATCAACAGAAGACTATCGAAGCATCTCCTACAGGGAAGGAGAAAACAAAATGCCAAAAGATGTTGCTTAAGAAATAAAAACTCCACGGGAAAAGTGATCCATCTGTGGCTAATTAAAGCCGTTAAGGATAGTATTAAATTAAAGGAAAAGGCTTATAATGTTGTGATGAACAGTAAAAAGGCTGAGGAAGGCAGAGCTTTAGAAACCAGCAAAGGATGACCAAAAATTGATAAAATAAGGGAGAAAATAGAATATACGTAACCTAGTAAGAAATATAAAAACAGATTACAAGAGCTTCTACAAGTATGTAAAAAGGAAGAAAGTAGCAAAAGTAAGCGTTGAGGCTGAGATAGGAATCATAGAATAGTTACAGCAGAGAAAGAGGCCATTCGGCCTGTGCTGGCTATCTGCAAGAGCACTTCAGCGAGTCCCACTCGCCCGTCCTTTCCCGTAGCCCTGCAATTTTTTTTCCTTCAGGTACTTATCCAATTCCCCTTTGAAAGCCAGAATTGAATCTTCCTCCACCACCCTTTCAGGCAGTACATTCCAAGTGCTAATCAATCGCTACATAAAAATGTTTTTCCTCATGTCACCTTTGGTTGTTCTGCAAATCACCTTAAATCTGTGTCCTCTGGTTCTCAACCCTTCTGCCAATGGGAACATTTTCTCTTTATCTACTCTGTCTAGATCCCTCATGATTTTGAACATCTCTATCAAATCTCCTCTCAACCTTCTTTGCTCTAAGGAGAACAACCCTAGCTTCTCCAGTCTAGCCATGTAGCTGAAGTCCATCATCCCTGGCACCATTCTTATAAATCTTTTCTGCACCCTCATAAGGCCTTCACATCCTTCCTAAAGTGCGGTGCCCGAAATTGGACATATTACTCCAGTTGAGCCAAACCGATGCTTTATAAAGGTTCATCATAACTTCCTTGCTTTTGTATTCTATGCCTCTATTTATGAAGCCCAGGAACCCGTATGCTTTTTTAATCGCTTTCTCAACTTCCCCTGCCACCTTCAACAATTTGTCCACTTACAGCCCCAGGTCTCTCTGTTCATGCACCCACTTTAGAATTGTATCCTTTAGTTTATATTGTCTCTCCTTGTTATTCCTACCAAAATGCATCACTTTACACTTTTCTGCATTAAATTTCATCTGCCACATGTATGTCTTATTGAAATCTATTACTATCCTCCTCACTATACTGCCAAGTTTTGTGTCATCTGCAAAAGTTGAAATTGTGGCCTGTACACCCAAGTCTACGGAGTCGCAACTGCTCTCCGTCCCAAACGGGGCGTACCTACCGTATTTAAGATTTTTCTCCGCCCCAATCCATGAGGCAGAGAATCCGCCAATTTTCAGATCTTTGTTGATTTTTTCTGGTCGGAGCGGTGTTGCTGTCATCAGCGGCGTGGAAGTGCCGATGGGTCAGAGCGGCCATCGCTCTGAGTCATGAGCACTGCGGTGATGATGTCAACGTGCGTCACAACATCCCTCCCCTTCAATTAAAGGGGAGGGCCGCAGCAAACTCTGCAGCCTCTTTAGTGGCAAACACTGAGCCACCAGGGAGGGTTTGGCCGTGCCAGTGGCCCAGTATCCAAGAGGAGATGCCAAGCTGCCTTTTGGTGGCCTGACCGAGCCCGTGGGCACCACTGCCAGGCCGACCTGGCAGTCGACCGACAATTAAACTAAGATGGCGACCACGGCAGCGCCCCCCTTCCCTTTAACGGTGGACCAGCCTCCCAGACACACACAGCCTCCCACAGGGGAAAGCTGTCACTGGCACTGACCGGCGGTGGCTGCGCACCCGTGGGGCAATTCCACACGGGTCAATTTCCCACAGGGGTCAGAAAGGGAGTTGCTGCGTGCCCCGATGGGGCGGCAGCACGGGCTGCGCTGAAACCCGTTCTGGTCATAGATGGGCCGGGGGCAATTTAGGACGGGTCGGCCCATCTATCTGCCCCCGGTCGGTAAGGCATATCCGCTCCATTCTCGCCTCTTAGAGGCAGTAATGGAGCTTATAGAGGGGGGCAATTTCAGCCCCTATGTCATTAATAGATATCAAGAAAAGCAGTGGTCTGACTACCGACATTTTGGGAACACCGCTGTATACCTTCCTCCAGCCTGAAAAACAATCGTTCACCACTACTCTCTGTTTCCCATCACTGAGCCAATTCCGTATCCATGCTGCCACTGTCCCTTTTATTCCATGGGCTTCAACTTTGCTGGCAAGCCTATTATGTGGCACTTTATCAAACCCCTTTTGCAAGTCCATGTACACCACATCAACTGCAGTGCCCTCATCAACCCTCTCTGTTACCTCATCAATAAACTCAATCTAGTCGGTTAAACACAATTTGCCTTTAACAAACCATGCTGGCTTACCTTAATTAATCCATGCTTGTCAAAGTGACTGTTAATTTTGTCCCTGATTATTGTTTCTAAAATCTTTCCCACTACCAAGGTTAAACTGAATGCCCTGTAGTTGCTGGGTTTATCCTTACACCCTTTTTTCAAACACAGTGTAACATTTGCAATTCTCTAGTCCTCTGGCACCAGTCCTGTATCCAAGGAGGATTGGAAGATTATGGCCAGTGCCTCTGCAATTTCCATCTTTACTTCCCGCAGAATCCTAGAATGCTTCTCATCCGGTCCTACTGACTTATCTACTTTAAGTACAGCCTTCCTTTCTAGTACCACCTCTGTTATGTCTGTAATGCATTTATGAATGACTCCACAAGGCAATGTGTTGTACTCAAACTGTAGTGACCTTGGTCCTTTATTCGTAACTCTAGAATGAGGCACAAGCATGGTGGGCAGCCTTTTATATTGGGCCTTTTATATTGTGCAGGTGACCCTCAGGTCTCCCACTGCAGTGCCCTCTGGTGGACAGCCTCTGCCACAGGGGCAGGAAACCCCGGTCTCCACCAGTTGCACCCTCTAGTGGTGCCAGCATAATATATACACAGTGTAAACCTTATTGATAGTACATCAGGTAACAAATCTCCATCTTATGCAACTATACAGTGACGACACAGAGAGTATATCTATAGTCTGCATATATAACATCACTCTCCCCCAAGTCCTTTATGCCGATTACCTTTGCACTATGTGTTTTGGCTTAGCTCTCCCCAGACTTAAGTGCCAATAGCCCTTGCACCTTGGCAGTGCCTTGGCTAAGCTCTCTCCCTGTTAACCCCCAAGTCCTTTTGCCACAACGTTGGGTAGTGGTTACCAGTCTGGATGGTTTGATGATGCAGTGGAGGTTCTAGTGGGTTCTGGGTGTGATCCATGTGTGTGTCCATAGCTACATACATCCATTCCCCACCCCCCCACAGCGAGATCATGCAGCAGGCCCGTTACATTAACATACAGGATCAGACACAGTGCAAGTACAAAGTAAGGAACTTACAGTTTGGATCGTGACACCTTGGTTCAGTGACTTACATTCGTTACGTTTTGCGGTCGTGCGCCAGGATTGGGTAGATTGCATTCATGGTTCAGTCATGGTAAGTACTAAGGTATGTGAGGACGCAGGTTCCAGAGCAACCGGATGGGGTCCTAATCATCCGATAGTGACATTGCGTCCCCTGCTAGCGGGGTGGGCTTGGTTCGCTCACCTAGCCAGGACTCAGGGCCTTTGCCGTTGCCTAGTAGTGGGCAAAGCCACAGATGTGTGTGGCTTCCCTGTCCTCCTTTGAGGGCTGCAGAATCTTCTGCCTGCTCTTGAACAGTGTTGGGAACCTGGCTGTTCCAGGTCTCATTTGGGGAACTCGTTGGTTCTGACCTTTCGCTCCCGGACATGACTGAGGTAGTGACTGGGTCTGGGGGCTGCGCCGTCTCCACCCGGGTGGTGGGCAACGGCGGCTGACTGCATCTCCAGGTCCGTGGCGAATAGTGCCATCGGGTGCCTTCAGCATGGGTTAGACCTGGGGCAGGGTATCAGGATCAGTGCCTTCACCCTCCTGAGGTCGCTGGCCTATAAATTGTGGGGACACCTGGGGGAAGGGCATCAGGATCAGCGCCTTTACCCTCCCGAGTTCGCTCGCTTGCTACTTTTGGGGACACTCTATTTCCGACTTCTCGCAACAACATTTTGTTATTTACATTAGGACTGGTACCGACATCTTGCAACAACATTTTGTTCACAATCTTAATCGGTTCGTTACATTGATTGCCATACATACAATGTCTCTTTAAGTTCGGTTGGTTGCAGGTCTCCTTAAGAGAGCCCTGCTGGCTTTACCCCAACCGAATCCTTTGTTAGACACCACGTGTTGGTCCCTCAGCTTTGCACCTCGTGGTATGGCTGGGCCATCTTTTTTTTCAGCCACGTTGCCCCTCGCTGTGGCAGGGACGCCATCTTGCCTCTGTCCTCGAGGTCGACTGCCTTAATCCTTCTCTCCCGCGATTGTGCCACAAAAGCTGGAAGAGAGCCTGTGAATTCGATCTTCCTCTCCAGGAGTCCTGTCACTGGAGCCGGGAAGGTACTTTTAGGCCGTTCCGGTCGGATCATTGCTACGCAGTCGTGATGGATGGTCTGTACCTCAGGTGCAGCGCTGGTCTGTTCTCTGGTGTCTGGCTCAAGCGAAGGTGAGGTTTTGCTCTGCCTCTGAGCACGGGGGACATCGATTGCTAGAGTGAAGAGGTCTTCCCATTTCCACTGGATCTTCCCCATCCACCTTCTTCTGAGTAGCGTTGGACCATCACCTGCAACAATCCACAGAGGTAACTTGTGCACCACGCCATTATGGATTACACTTACATCCGTACTACCAAGGACTGGGATCAACTCCTTGGTGTAGGTGCGCAACCTTTCCTGTACTGGAACCAGCTCGGGTCGTTTTTCTTTCCATAGCCTCTCAAAGGCATCCTGGCTCATCACTGACTGGCTCGCTCCCGTGTCCACTTCCATGAAAACTGGAACGCCGTTTATCTCGACTTCCATCTTCACTGGAGGATAATCGGTGGTGCAGGTATACACTCCATACACTTCTTCTTGGGGTTGAGCTGCCTCTCTGGCCAAATCAACACACCGATTCAAAGTCATCTACCGACTCCTTTCTTTTACACATACGCTGGAGGTGGCCCTTTGTGTTACAGGCTTTGCATACATACTCAGCAAGCCGACACTGGTGAGCCCTATGGTTTTCCTCTGCAACGACAGCATTGTGCTACTCGATTAGCACCCCTCGGCGGACTCTGAGTTCTGGAACCCTGAGGTCTGTGCTCTCTGCCCTGGGCAGAGCCACGTTCTACAGTCTTGCCTGTGAAAGGCACCATTCTGTGTACAGTACTTGCTGGGTTTGAGTCCGCAGGTTGAATAATTTGCTTGGTGCTGCAGGTCGAGGTCATGAACGCCTGACTGATGCTGATGGCCTTCTGCAGGTTGACTGTGGTGTCGGCAGATGTGAAGGAGGCCCTCATGGCCAATTTACATAACGAAGATGTCTCGCAATGCTTCGTTGAGGTGCATGCCGAAATCACATGGTGCCGCAAGTCTCCTGAGGTCGGCAGCATATTTTGCAATCTCCTGGCCCTCAGGTTTGCGGTGACTGTAGAATCTGTGCCTGGCCATGAGGATGCTCTGTTTTGGTTTTAGTTGGTCGCAAATTAGTTCAGTCAGCTCATTGTTTGTGTTATCCTTGGCCTTTGTGGGTGCCAGCAAGTCCCTGACGAGGCAGTTGACCTCGGGCCCACAACTGGTCAGCAGTATAGCCTTGCGCTTCTCCGCCAATGTGTCCGTCTCCCCTGCCAGGTCGTTTGCCACAAAATATTGCTCGAGCCTTTCCATGGAGGCATCCCAATCATCACCCTCTGCGAAGTCTTTTAGTGTGCCAAAGTTAGCCATAATCACGTGAAAGTCCATATTTTCGTCGCCAGTTGTTATGTCTGTAATGCACTTATGAATGACTCCATAAGGCAATGTGTTGTACTCAAACTGTAGTGACCTTGGTCCTTTATTCGTAACTCCAGAGTGAGGCACAAGCATGGTGGGCAGCCTTTTATACTGGGCCATGCACACCTATGCAGGTGACCCTCAGATCTCCCACCGCAGTGCCCTCTGGTGGACAGCATCTGCTACAGGGGCAGGAAACCCCAGTCTCCACCAGTTGCACCTTCTAGCGGTGCCAGCATAATATTTCACAGTACATCAGGTAATAAGTCTCCATCTTATGCCACTATATAGTGACTACACAGAGAGTATATTTATAGTCTGCATACATAACAACCTCCTTAGCAATTTTTATCTCATCCAGTATCTCAGCTACCTCCTCTTTCACTATGACTTTGGCTGCATCTTCTTCCTTGGTAAAGACAGATACAAAGTACTCATTTATTACCTCAGCCATGCCCTGTGCCTCTATGCGTAGGTTTGCATTTTGGTCCCTAATCGGCCCCACCCCTCCTTTTACTAGCCGTTTACTATTGATAAGGCTGCAGAAGACTTTTGGATTACCTTTTATATTAGCTGCCAATCTGTTCTTACTTTCTCTTTGCCCCTCTTATTTCCTTTTTCACTTCCCCTCTGAACTTTCTATATTCAGCCTGGTTCTCACGTGTATTCTCAACCTGACATCTGTCATACGCCCCCTTTTTCTGCTTCCTCTTACTTTCTGTCTCTTTCATTATCCAGGGATCTCTGACTTTGGTTACCCTACATTTCCCCCTCATGGGAATGTACCTCGACTGTACCCGAACCATTTCTTCTTTAAAGGCAGTCAATTGTTTGATTACAGTTTTTCCTGCCAATCTTTGCTTCCAATTTACCCTGGCTAGATCCATTCCCAACCCACTGAAATTGGCTTTCCTCCAATTAAATACAACTGTTGTACTATTTTTAGGGAAAGTACTTAATTCTGCAAATGTGTAATCCTTGCAGAGGAAGAAAGGACAATATCGATGGAAAGTTTGAATCATTCTCAGCTATCCTTGAAGATGGAATAAATGTAACTCTCAGCAAATATACTCCTGCAAAAGAAATTGGCTTTCCTCCAATTAAATATTTTTTACTGTAGATTGCTTCCTGTTCTTTTCTATAGCTAATCTACACATGATGATACTGTGATCACTGTTCCCTAAATGTTCCCCTGCTGATACTCGCTCTACTTGACCCACCTCATTCCCCAGAACCAGATTCAGCAATGATTCCTTCCTTGTTGGGCCAGAAACGTACTGATCAAGAAAGTTCTCCTGAACACATTTCAGAAATTCTTCCCACTCTCTGCCCTTTACATTATCACTATCCTAGTCTATATTTGGATAGTTGAAGTCCCCCATTATCACTACTCTATAGTTCTTGCACCTTGTAATTTCCCAGCAAATTTACTCCTCTATATGCTTCCCACTGGCTGGTAGCCTATAGAATACACAGAGGAATGTAATCGCACCTCTATTGTTTCTCAACTGTAACCAAATAGATTCTATCCTTGACTCCTCTAGGACATCCTCTCTCTCCAGCACTATAATATTCTCCTTAATCACTATTGCCACCTCACCTCCTTTACTTCCTTCCCTATCTATCCGGAACACATTGTATTCAGCAATATTTAGTACCCAATCCTGCCCTTTTTTGAGCCAGGTATCCATTATTACCACAACATAATATCCCCTTGCACCTGAGCTTACCAACCTTATTCACCACACTGTGCATTCACACGCATGCACTGTAAACCTATCTTAGACCTTCTTGTATTCTGTCTTAGTCTGCCCTACCTATTACTTACTGTCTTTCTCAGTCCTTTGTGCATCTTGTTTCTCCCTTCATTGCTTCATCCTGGTGCTCAACCCCTGCCAAATTAGTTTAAACCCTCCCCAATAGAACTAGCAACCTCCCCCCGCCACCACCCCCACCCCCCCACATTGGTCCCGGCTCTGTTGAGGTGCAACCCGTCCGGCCTGTACAGGGCCCACCTCCCCCAGAACTCCAGAACTGGTCCCAATGTCCCAGGAATCTAAAGCCCACCCTCCTGCACCATCTCTCCAGCCACGCATTCATCTGCTTCATTCTCCTATTTCTATACTCACTAGCTCATGGCACCAGGAGTAATCCGGAGATTACTAACTTTGAGGTCCTGCTTTGTAATCTCTTTCCTAGCTCCCTAAAATCTCCCTGCAGGACCTCATCTCTCTTTCTATCTATGTTGTTGATACTGATATGGATCATGACCTCTGGCTGTTCATCCTCCCTCCTCAGAATGTTCTGTGGCCGATCAGTGACATCATTGACCCTGGTACCAGGGAGGCAACATACCATCCTAGAATCATGTCTGTGGTCGCAGAAACACCTATCTGTTCTCCTATTGAATCTCCTATCACTATTGCTTTCCCAATCGTCCTACATAAGAACATAAAAAATAGGAGCAGGAGTAGGCCATTTAATCCCTCGAGCCTGCGCCGCCATTTAATAAGATCATGGCTGATCTGATCATGGACTCAGCTCCACTTCCCTGCCCACTCCCCATAAACCTTTACTCCCTTATCGCTCAAAAATCTGTCTATCTCCGCCTTAAGTATATTCAGCCTCCACAGCTCTCTGGGGCAGAGAATTCCACAGATTTACAACCCTCAGAGAAGAAATTCCTTCTCATCTCTGTTTTAAATGGGCGGCTCCTTATTCTGAGATTATCCCCTCTGGTTTCAGTTTCCCCTATGAGTGGAAATATCCTCACTGCATCCTTGTCGAGCCCCCTCATTATCTTATCATCATCATCATCATCATGGGCAGTCCCTCAAAATTGAGGAAGACTTGCTTCCACTCTAAAAGTGAGTTCTTAGGTGACTGAACAGTCCAATACGGAATTACAGTCTCTGTCACATGTGGGACAGACAGTCGTTGAAGGAAAGGGTGGGTGGATTTGCCACATGCTCTTTCCAGTGCCTGTGCTTGTTTTCTGTATGCTCTCGACAATGAGACTCGAGGTGCTCAGCGCTCTCCCGGATGCTCTTCTTCACTTAGGGCGGTCTTTGGTCAGGGACTCCCAGGTGTCGGTGGGGATGTTGCATTTTATCAAAGAGGCTTTGAATGTGTCCTTGAAACTTTTCCTCTGCCCATCTGGAGCTCGCTTGTCGTGTAGGAATTCTGAGTAGAGCACTTGCTTTGGGAGTCTTGTGTCAGGTATGCGAACAATGTGGCCTGCCCAATGGAGCTGGTCGAGTGTGGTCAGTGCTTCGATGCTGGGGATGTTGACCTGATCGAGGATGTTAACATTGGTGTGTCTGTCCTCCCAGGATCTTGTGGAGACATTGTTGGTGGTATTTCTCCAGCGATTTGAGGTGTCTACTGTATATGGACCATTATCTTATATGTTTCGATAAGACCACCTCTCATTCTTCTGAACTCCAATGAGTATAGGCCCAACATACTCAACCTTTCTTCATAAGTCAACCCCCTCATCTCTGGAATCAACCTAGTGAACCTTCTGTGAACAGTCGCCAATGCAAGTATATCTTTCCTCAAATACGGAGACCAAAACTGTATGCAGTACTCCAGGAGTGGCCGCACCAATACCCTGTACAGTTGTAACAGGACTTCTCTGCTTTTACTCTCTATCCCCCTTGCAATAAAGGCCAACATTCCATTTGCCTTCCTGATTACTTGCTGTACCTGCATACTAACTTTTTGTGTTTCATGCACAAGGACCCCCAGGTCCATCTGTACTGCAGCACTTTGCAATTTTTCTCCATTTAAATTATAATTTGCTTTTCTATTATTTCTGCCAAAGTGGATAACCTCACATTTTCCCACATTGTACTCTATCTGCTAAATTTTTGCCCACTCACTTAGCCTGTCTATATCCCTTTGCAGATTGTTTGTGTCCTCCTCGCAATTTGCTTTTCCACCCATCTTTGTATCATCAGCAAACTTGGCTACATTAAACTCGGTCCCTTCATCCACGTCATTAATATAGAATGTAAATAGTTGGGGACCCAGCACCGATCCCTGAGGCACCCCACTAGTTACTGTTTGCCAACTGGAATATGACCCGTTTATCCCGACTCTCTGTTTTCTGTTAGTTAGCCAATCCTCTATCGATGCTGATATGTTACTCCCAAACCCATGAACTTTTATCTTGTGCAGTAACCTTTTATATGGCACCTTATCGAATGCCTTCTGGAAATCTAAATACATCACATCCACTGGATCCCCCTTATCCACGTGGCTCGTTATATCTTCAAAGAACTCCAGCAAATTTGTCAAACATGATTTCCCTTTCATCAAACCATGTTGACTCTGCTTGATTGAATTATGCTTTTCCAAATACCATGCTACTGCTTCCTTAATAATGTACTCCAGTATTTTCCCAATGACAGATGTTAGGCTAACTGGTCTATAGTTTCCTGCTTTCTGTCTGCCTCCTTTTTTAAATAGGGGCATTACATTTGCTGTTTTCCAATCTGCTGGGACTTCCTCAGAATCTAGGGAATTTTGGTAGATTACAACCAATGCATCCACTATCTCTGCAGCCACTTCTTTTAGGACCCTAGGATGCAAGCCATCAGGTCCAGGGGACCCTGTTCGCCTTTAGTCCCATTATTTTACCGAGTACTACTTCTTTGGTGATAGTGATTGTATTACGTTCTTCCGTCCCTATAGCCAGTTGATTATCCACTATTGGGATGTATTTCGTGTCTTCTACCATGAAGACCAATACAAAATATTTGTTCAAAGTCTCTGCCATTTCCCTGTTCCCCATTATTAATTCCCTGATCTCAACCTTCTCGGGGACCAACATTTACTTCAGCCACTCTTTTCCTTTTTATGTACCTTTAGAAACTCTTACTATCTGTTTTATATTTCATGCTAGTTTACTTTCATAATCTATCTTCCCTCTCATTTTTATTTTTATTATTCGTTCTTTGCTGGCTTTTAAAAGTTTCCCAATCCTCTGGCCTCCCACTAGCCTTGGCCACATTGTATGCCCTTGTTTTCAATTTGATACCATCCTTTATTTCCTTAGTTAGCCACAGATGGTTATCCCTTCTCTTTACAGTCTTTCCTTCTCATTGGAATATTTTTTTGTTGAGAGTTATGAAATACCTCCTTAAATGTATGCCACTGCTCATCAACTGTCCCACAACTTAATTTATTTTCCCAGTACATGTTTGCCAACTCTGCCTTCGTATCATTGTAGCCTCCTTTATTTAAGCTTAGGACACTGGTTTGAGATCTAACTTTCTACTCTCCAAATGAATTTGAAATTCAACCATGTTATGGTCACTCATTCCTAGAGGATCCTTTACTAGGAGATCATTTATTAATCCTGTCGCAATACACAGTACCAGATCTAAGATAACCTGCTCCCTGGCTGGTTCCACAGTGTACCATAGTAAATGTTGGTCCCTTAGAGGACGCGACCGGGGAATTAGTAATGGGGAACATGGAGATGGCAGAAACTCTGAACAAATATTTTTTTTAGCAGTCTTTACGATAGAGGACACTAACAATATCCCAACAGTGGATAGTCAAGGGGCTATGGGGGAGGAGGAACTTAACACAATCACAATCACCAAGGAGGTGGTGCTCAGTAAGATAATGGGACTAAAGGCAGATAAATCCCCTGGACCTGAAGGCTTGCATTCTAGGGTCCTAAGAGAAGTAGCGGCAGTGATAGTGGATACATTGGTTGTAATTTACCAAAATTCCCTGGATTCTGGGTAGATTCCCAGCAGATTTGAAAACTGCAAATGTAACATCCGTATTTAAAAAAGGAGGCAGCCGGAAAGCAGGAAACTATGGACCAGTTAGCCTAACATCTGTGGTTGGGAAAATGTTGGAGTCCATTATCAAAGAAGCAGTAGCAGGACATTTGGAAAAGCAAAATTCGATCAGGCAGAGTCAGCAGGGATTTATGAAGGGGAAGTCATGTTTGACAAATTTGCTGGAGTTCTTTGAAGATGTAACGAACAGGGTGGATAAAGGGGAACCAGTGGATGTGGTGTATTTGGACTTCCAGAAGGCATTTGACAAGGTGCCACATAAAAGGTTACTGCACAAGATAAAAGTACACGGGGTTGGGGATAATATATTAACATGGATAGAGGATTGGCTAACTAACAGAAAACAGAGAGTCGGGATAAGTGGTTCATTCTCGGGTTGTCAACCAGTAACTAGTGGGGTGCCGCAGGGATCAGTGCTGGGACCCCAACTATTTACAATCTATATAAACAGCTTGGAAGAAGGGACTGAGTGTAACATAGCCAAGTTTGCTGATGACACAAAGATGGGAGGAAAAGCAATGTGTGAGGAGGACACAAAAAATCTGCAAAAGGACATAGACAGGCTAAGTGAGTGGGCAAAAATTTGGCAAATGGAGTATAATGTTGGAAAGTGTGAGGTCATGCACTTTGGCAGAAAAAAATCAAAGAGCAAGTTATTATTTAAATGGCGAAAGATTGCAAAGTGCCACTGTACAGCGGGACCTGGGGGTACTTGTGCATGAAACACAAAAGGATAGTATGCAGGTACTGCAAGTGATCAGGAAGGCCAATGGCATCTTGGCCTTTATTGCAAAGGGGATGGAGTATAAAAGCAGGGAAGTTTTGCTACAGCTATATAAGGTATTGGTGAGGCCACACCTGGAATATTGCGTGCAGTTTTGGTTTCCATATTTAAGAAAGGATATACTTGCTTTGGTGGCAGTTTAGAGAAGGTTCACTAGGTTGATTCCGGTGATGAGGGAGGTTGACTTATGAGGAAAGGTTGAGTAGGTTGGGCCTTTACTCATTGCAATTCAGAAGAATGAGAGGCGATCTTATCGAAACGTATATGGTTATGAGGGGGCTTGACAAGATGGATGCAGAGAGAATGTTTCCACTGATGGGGGAGACTAGAACTAGGGGGCATGATCTCAGAATAAGGGGCCGCCCATTTAAAACATAGATGAGGAGAAATTTCTTCTCTCAGAGGGTTGTTAATCTGTAGAATTCGCTGCCTCAGAGAGCTGTGGATGCTGGGACTAGACAGAAATAGACAGTTTCTTAAACGATAAGGGAATAAGGGGTTATGGGGAGCGGGCCGGAAAGTGGACCTGAGTCCATGATCGGATCAGCCAAATTGTATTAAATGGCGGAGCAGGCTCGAGGGGCTGTATGGCCTACACCTGGTCCTATTTCTTATGTTCTTATGTACTGTTCAAGGAAACTATCCCGGATACACTCTATGAACTCTTCCTCAAGGCTACCCTGGCCAATTTGCTTTATCCAATCAACATGAAGGTTAAAAATTGTTCCTTTTTTTACAAGCCTCCATTATTTCTTGATTTATATTCCATTCAACAGCGTAGCTACTGTTAGGGGGCCTATAGGCTACACCCACCAACGACTTTTTCCCCTTATTATTCCTTATCTCCACCCAAACTGATTCAACATCTTGATCTTGTGAGCCAATATCGTTTCTCACTAACGCACTGATCTCATCCTTTATTAACAGAACTACTCTAACTCCTTTTCTTTTCTGTCTGTCCTTCTGAATATTTAGTTCCCAGCCTTGGTCACCTTGCAACCATGTCTCTGTAATGGCTATCAGATCATACCCATTTGTATCTATTTGTGCCGTCAACTCATCTGTTTTGTTACGAATGCTGCATGCGTTCAGATAAAGATCTTTTAAATTTGTTTTTTTTAAAACCACTTCTTCCTGCTTTGATCCCACTTTCTGATGTACTTTTAATGTTTATACATTCTATCCCTTCCTGTCACGCACTGGTTTTCATTTCCCCCAGTGCTACCCTGCTCTATTGCCTTCTCCTTATTCTTTGACTTGTAAATTTCCACTCACCTGAACCCTCCCCCCCACTAATTAGTTTAAAGCCCTATCTACAGCCTTAGTTATTGGATTCGCTAGGACCCTAGTCCCAGCACAGTCTAAGTGGAGCCCGTCCCAACAGAACAGCTCCCTCTTACCCCAGTACTGGTGTTAGTGTTCCATGAACCAAAACTAATTTCTCGCACATCAGTTTTTGAGCCACATGTTTTAACTCTCTGATCTTATTTATCCTGTGCAAATTTGTTCGTGGCTCAGGTAGGAATCCAGAGATTATTACCTTTATGGTTCTGCTTTTTAATTTGGCCCCTAGTTGCTCATAATCTCTCAGCAGAACCTGTTTGTTTGTCCTACCTATGTCGTTGGTACCCACGTGGACCACGACAACTATCTTACCCATCCCACTCCAAATTCCTCTCCAGCCCAGAGGCGATGTCCTTAACACTGGCACCGGGTAGGTAACACAGCCTTTGGGACTCAAGCTCTCAGCTCCAGAGAACCTTATCTATCCCCCTAATGATGCTGTCCCCTACCATTAAAATTTTTATTTTTACTCCCCCGACTTGAATGGTCCCCTGTACCACGGTGCTGTGGTCAGTTTGCTCATCCTGCCTACAGTCCCTGCTCTCGTCCACACAGGGAGTAAGAGCCTCGTACCTGAGGCTCCTCCAGCACTACATCTTGCATCCCCATACCTTCCTCACTCGTCGTCACACCCTCCTGTCCTTCACCACGGATCGAATTTGGATTAATTAATCTAATTGGTGTGACTAGCTCCTGGATTGTGGCGTGCAGGTAACTCTCCCCTCCCTGATGTGTCGTAGTGTCTGCAGCTCGGATTCCAGCTCATCAACACGGAACCGAAGTTCCTCGAGCTGCAGACACTTGCTGCAGATGTGGTCGCTATGGACCTCAATGGGGTCAACCAGCTCCCACATGCAGCAGCAGTAACACATCATCTGTCCTGCCATCCCTAATATATTTAATTAATTAATTTTTCAAGTTTTGTTTTTAATCCCAGGTCTCAATTCAAACCAATGTCCCAGAAAAGAGAGAAAAACTCACCAATCACTTCCCTTCTTTCCTGTGATGTCACACTTTGATTTTGGTTCTTTTTACTTCGTATCTTCAGGTGAGTTGGTGCTGTTTGGGCTGGCTGCTTGTTGTGCTGCTCCTGCCGATTTTGCTCCCTTTTATCTGGGCCCCGATCTCCCGCTGCTTGTCCTCGCCCCCACCCTGTACAGCTGAGCCAATCTGAGGAACCATCACCCTCACCAGTACTCAGAACAGAATACTGGTTGGCGAGCGAGATGCACTCAGGGGACTCCTGCATTACCTGCCTGGTCCACCTTGTCTGTCTGATGGTCACCCATTCCCTCTCTACCTGCACAGTCTTATGCTGCAAGGTGACTGTTGTATATGTGGACTTGTATTTACTCTGAACAGCCACCAGAGGGCTCATTCCCTGGAGTCCCAAGGGATCCCATACTCTCTTGGGAGCACAGGTATTTAAGGAGGCTTCACAGGTTGGAGAGGCACTCTGCAATAAAAGACTATGGTCACACTTTACTTTGAGCTCACAGTGTTCAGTCTGACTCTTTCTCCATACACAACAACTGGCGACGAGATACAGATAGTGAACCCAAAGATGCAGAGAACAGTGGGCATCCGAGACAAATTTTCGGAGAGAGATGATTGGGAAACTTTTGTGGAGCAACTCGACCAATGCTTCGTGGCCAACGAGCGAGATGGGGAAGAGAGCGCTGCAAAACGAAGGGAGATCCTCCTCACCGTCTGTGGGCCACCAACGTACGGCCTCATGAAGAATCTGCTCACTCTAGCGAAACCCACGGAGAAATCGTACGATGATTTGTGCACACTGGTCCGAGAGCATTTGAACCCAAAGGAAAGCGTTCTGATGGTGAGGTACCGGTTCTGCATCTACAAAAGATCTGAAGGCCAGGAAGTGCTGAGTTATGTCGCCGAGCTAAGACGCCTTGCAGGACATTGCGAATTTGAAGGACATTTGGAGCACATGCTCAGAGACTTTTTCATACTTGGCATTAGCCACGAAACCATACTTCGCAAACTTTTGACTGTAGAGACCCCAACCTTGAGTAAGGCCATAGTGATAACCCAGGCGTTCATTGCTACCAGTGTCAATACGAAGCAAATCTCCCAGCACACAAATGCTGCTACAAGTACTGTGAACAAAGTGATGTTGTTTCCGAATCGTAACGTACAGGACAGGTCACACATACCTGCAGCTGCACGTCCGCAGATGACTCAGAGTCCACCATCAAGTGATGAATGCAAGGCCATTAACGCCTTGTTGGCGCTGAGGGGTGATCATCATTTCCATTCATGCCGGTTCAAAGAGTTCGTTTGCAAGGGCTGTGGGACAATGGGACACCTCCAACGAGTGTGCAGGCGAGCTGCTAAGCCTGTTAAACCTGCAAACCACCCTGTTGCAGAGGAGGACAGATCCACAGAAGATCACAACGAACCAGAGCCTCAGATAGAGGAGGAAGAGGTACATGGGGTGCACACATTCACTACGAATTGTCCCCCGATAATGCTGAATGTTGAACTAAATGGACTCCCGGTGTCAATTGAGCTGGACACAGGCGCGAGCCAGTCCATCATGGGCAAAAAGACTTTCGAAAGGTTGTGGTGCAACAAGGCCTCAAGGCCAGTCTTAACTCCAGTTCACACGAGACTAAGAACTGATTCCTGTAATCGGCAGGTCTCCTATGATGGAGCGGTGCACAAGCTACTACTCTGGGTGGTACCGGGCAATGGTCCCACGCTGCTTGGCAGGAGCTGGCTGGGAAAGATACGCTGGAACTGGGACGACGTCCGAGCGCTATCGCCTGCTAACGACACTTCGTGTGCCCAGGTCTTAACCAGGCATCGGGAAATTCCAAGGAGCAAAAGTGCAGATCCACTTAATTCCGGGGGCGCGACCCATCCATCACAAGGCGAGAGTAGTACCGTACATGATGAGAGAAAGGGTAGAGATCGAGCTAGACCAGCTGCAACGAGAGGGCATCATTTCACCGATTGAGTTCAGCGAGTGGGCCAGTCCTATTGTTCCAGTCCTCAAGGGAGACGGCACCGTCAGAATCTGTGGCAATTACAAAGTAACTATCAATCGTTTCTCCCTACAGGACCAATACCCACTGCCAAAAGCCAACGACCTCTTTGCAACGCTGGCGGGGGGAAAGACGTTCACGAAGCTGGATCTGACTTCAGCCTACATGACGCAAGAACTGGAGGAATCATCGAATGCCCTCACCAGCATCAACACGCATAAAGGTCTGTTTGTTTATAACAGATGCCCGTTTGGAATCCGATCAGCGGTGGCGATATTCCAGAGAAACATGGAAAGTTTACTGAAGTCGGTCCCGCACACTGTGGTCTTCCAGGACGACATCTTGGTCACAGTTCGGAACACAGTCAAACACCTGCAGAACCTGGAGGAGGTTCTTAGTCGACTCAACCGCGTGGGGCTCAGGTTAAAATGCTCGAAGTGCGTTTTCCTGGCACCTGAAATGGAGTTCCTTGGAAGGAGGATTGCGGCGGACAGCATCAGGCCTACCAACGTGAAGACACAGGCAATCGAGAATGCACCGAGGCCACAGAACATGACGGGGCTACGGTCGTTTCTGGGACTCTTGAAGTACTTTGGTAACTTCTTACCGGGTCTCAGCACCCTGCTAGAGCCACTACCTGTCTTACTACGAAAAGGGGGTGAATCAGTTTGGGGCAAAAGCCAAGAAAATGCCTTTGTAAAAGCGAGAAAATTTCTATGCTCAAACAAATTGCTTCTGTTGTATGATCCATGTAAGCGTTTGGTACTAGCATGTGATGCGTCATCATATGGCTTCGGGTGTGTATTGCAACAAGGTAATAATTTCGGGAAACTACAACCAGTTGCTTATACATCCTGGAGACTGTCGAAGGCCGACGGCGCCTACAGCATGATTGAGAAAGAAGCGTTAGCGTGTGTCTATGGGGTAAAGAAAATGCATCAATACCTGTTTGGGCTAAAATTCGAATTGGAAACTGACTATAAGCCACTTGTATCCCTGTTCTGCGAGAGTAAAGGGATAAATACCAACGCATCGACCCACATCCAGAGATGGGCGCTCACGTTGTCCGCATACAACTACGCCATCCGCCACAGGTCAGGCACAGAAAACTGCGCCGATGCTGTCGGTAGGCTGCCATTGCCCACCACGGGGGTGGAAATGGCGCAGCCCGCAGATCTAGCCATGGTTATGGAAGCATTTGAGAGTGAGAAATCACCTGTCACTGCCCGGCAGATCAAAACCTGGACAAGCCAGGACCCCTTATTATCTCTAGTCAAAAGCTGTGTGCTTCACGGGAGCTGGTCCAGTGTCCCAGTGGAAATGCAGGAAGAGATAAAGCCATTCCAGCGGCGCAAAGATAAAATGTCCATACAGGCAGTCTGCCTTCTGTGGGGCAATTGAGTAGTGGTCCCCAAGAAGGGCAGAGACACCTTCATCAATGACCTCCATAGTACCTACCCAGGCATCATAATGATGAAAGCGATAGCCAGATCCCACGTGTAGTGGCCCGGTATCTATGCGGACTTCGAGTCCTGCGTTCACAGATGTAATACATGCTCGCAGTTAAGCAATGTACCCTGGGAGGCGCTGCTAAGTTTATGGTCTTGTCCCTCCAAACCGTGGTCTAGGGTACATGTTGACTATGCAGGCCCGTTTTTGGATAAAATGTTCCTTGTGGTTGTAGATGCGTACTCCCAAGTGGATTGAATGAGAGATAATGTCGGCTAGCACATTCGCTGCCATTACTGAAAGCTTGCGGGCCATGTTCGCCACACACGGCTTACCCGATGTCCTGGTGAGCGACATGTTTTACCAGTGCTGAGTTCAAAGAATTCATGACCCGTAGCGGGATCAAACATGTCACATCTGCTCCGTTTAAACCCGCGTCCAATGGTCAGGCAGAGAGAGCAGTGCAAACCATCAAGCAAGGCTTGAAGAGGGTGTCACCTATCCTGAGTCCTGCTTAGCTACCGCACGAGACCCCACTCACTCACTGCGATCCCATCTGCTGAACTGCTCATGAAAAGAGCACTTAAGATAAGGCTCTCCTTAGTTCACCCTGATCTACATGAACAGGTAGAGAGCAGGCGGCCTCAACAAAGTGCATACCATGATAGTGCAAATGTGTCACGCGAGATTGAAATCAATGATCCTGTATTTGTATTAAATTATGGACAAGGTCCCAAGTAGCTTCCTTGCACTGTCATGGCCAAAGAGGGGAGCAGGGTGTTTTGGGTCAAACTTTCAAATGGACTCATTCACCGGAAATACTTGGACCAAATCAAACTCAGATTCAGGGACTACTCTGAGCAACCCACCTTGGACCCTACCTTTTTTGATTCCCAACATACACACCAGTGGCAACCTGCACCGCGGTTGACCACGAAGCAGAACCCATCATCCACAGCAGCCCTGCAGGGCCCAACACACCAGACAGCCCAGCAAGACCAGCTGCACAGCAGCCCAGCGAGGGCCCAACAAATGATTCAACAACACCAGCTTTCACACCGAGATGATCAACCAGGGCAAGAAGGGACCCAGATCGACTCACATTGTAAATAGTTACACTAGTGACTTTGGGGGGGGGGGGGGTGTTGTTATATATGTAGACTTGTATTTACTCTGTACAGCCACCAGAGGGCTCATCCCCTGGAATCCCAAGGGATCCCATAATCCCTTGGGAGCACAGGTATTTAAGGACGCTTCACAGGTTGGAGAGGCACTCTGGAGACCTGCAATAAAAGACTAAGGTCACACTTTGCTTTGAGCTCATAGTGTTCAGTCTGACTCTTTCTCCATACACAAGAATGACCACCTCTTGAAACAGGCTATTCACGCAGCCCTCAGCCTCACAGATGCACCACAGTGTCGCGTTTGCAGAGGAAGATATCTAACAAGCTCCAAAATTTGTCATTGTTCATGTGTTACAGATCAACTGACATCATTTCCAGCTGTCACCCTGCCTGTGTTCCTGTCTTCTGACCTGGAAATTCTGGTAGTTGCTCCTTCAGAACTGCAGTGGCTGGATTGGAGTATGCTCGATATAGGTATTCTTCTACATCATCAGATCGAAGTAGTTCAGTCCCTGAGCCATCGGCATGCAGAATAAAAAGTCTGCCAGGTAAAACAAAGCAACATTACATCATACATAAGCATGTCAATGGATACTTGAAGCACAGTACCTAAAACTACTAGAGATATAATGATGCAGATCAATGGTACACTGATATGAATCGTTACGACAGTGGAGTCACATGTTCAGTCTCAATATTGTTTAATTGTAAATCTCAATCACACAGTTGTGGGGACATGCCAAAAAGGAAGGAACAGTCATCACTGGCTTATCAAATATTTTTAACAGCTGGCAAGCAGCAATGGTGCAGGCCCAGAAGCAGATTGCCTCTTACTGTTTAGTCACTGATGGCACATGGCCTGGAAGAGCAAAGAAGTTGCAAGGAAATAGTGAGGTTTATATCTTCATAAAAATAATCAAAAGAAACATCCAGATTAGCAGATCAAGGAGCCTTATTCAGATTAACCATCAACATTCCATCAAATTGAAAGATTCTCACTGTGACTTTTAATTAGTTCCTCATTCTATATTTACGTCAGTGAAGGAATACAGCTTTGAATAAAAGATAATCAGCCAATTACAGTCCAACTATTCTCAAAAAATTGGAAGCAGCACAAAATTGGATCCAACGCGGGTTTAATGGACTAATCAATAAAATAAGTGATATTGCACCTTTAGTAACCTGGTCAAGCAGTGAATGCAACACAAAATGACACATGTAGTTAGAAGTTCAGTGTCAGCTAACGCAGTCATTTTTGACAGGCCTAGCTCGGGCTTGATCTGCAGACTATGGAACATAAGAAAGGCTGTAATGAGAAAAAGCTATTTGGGCCATATCCCTTCAATAGTCAACTTTGGCCTATTGGCCTTCATATACAACAGCTTCTTTAATCAGATATTTAATAATTAAGTTGTTTAACTTGGGTGTGGAGATTTATCTAACAAGCACTGGCTTATTGTTTAATATACATTTTTTGTGAACTTTGTAAATTGGTAACAAACCTTGGGGCATGTTTGTTATAAGTTTCTTGCTTAATCAAGTGGTCTTGGAATAAAACATCTTCCTCTCCCTTCAGATTGTCATTTAGACTGACAGAAAATGTATTCCCATCCACCATTACCTAGTGTATAAAAGTAAACATATACTTGAAACAACCTTGCAAAGTGCAATGCATGTAGATTTATACTTGTTACTGATAACAGCCAACTTCTTGATTATATATATATACATTAATGATAACAAATTAGGGTTATTCACTGTATCAGAAATCTTCATAATCTTAAAAACCTCAATAAAATTTCCTCTTAACCTTCTCTGCCTTACTCCTGCAGCCCCACAACCCACCTAATCTCACCGTTCCTTTGAGTCTGGTCTCTTGTGCATCTATTCTTCCCTATGCCCCACCTTTTGGTGGCTGTGCCTTCAGCTTTCTGGGCTCCATACTCCAGAATTCCCTCCCTAAACCCTTCCACTTCCTCTCCTCCTTCAGGTTGCACTTGTTAAAAGAAACAGGTTTTAAGGTGAATCCAAAGAAAGCTCAAGTCGGCCAAGAGGAGGTGCAGTTTCTAGGATTGACCATTAGAGCAGGAGAGAGAGCCATAGATGGAGCTAAGAGAAAGGCAGTCCAGGAGCTACCCGTTCCTAAGGACATGTCTGGAGTAAGGTCTTTCCTGGGAATAACGGGTTACTGCAGGGAAGTTATCGAAGGATATGCAGCCACGGCAGCTCCTTTGTTGAGGCTTCTTACGAAAGGAATAAAGTGGGAATTGAGTGAGAGTTGTCAGGAAACTTTCATTTGTTTAAAGGAGGTGTTACAGACAGCACCAGCGTTGGGAGAATAAATGGGGACCGGGACTTTAGTCAGGAGGTAGCAGCTACTGGGGACAGCTTGAGTGCAGTGTTACTCCAGGAGCGACACAGCAAGCTGTGACCGGTGGCCTATGCCTCCCGAGTTCTCACAGAAGTAGAAAAGAGCTTTTCAAATTGCGAGCAACATTTGTTAGCAACTTTTTGGACAGTAAAACATTTTCGGTCGCTCACAGGGTTAGCTACAGTGACTCTACTGACCTGTCACGCCCCAACACAAATGTTGCTGGACGGTAGGACGAAAGATGGGACAGTGAGCAGTAACAGGAATGCCTGCTGGACATTGTTGCTTACTCAGTTAGACCTGAAGGTAGAAAGGCTAGGAGAATCAAAGCTAGCCCCGAACGTGGTTTATCCGTGAGCAGCTCACGTGAGTTCAGTAGAAGGAGTGTGAGATGTCGATGTGGGATTCTGAGCAGGGGAACATCCAACAGGCAAAGACATTTATCTCGATGGGTCTAGTTCAGTGACGAATGGAGAGAGAAAAACAGGCTGTGGGATTTACATAGAAACATAGAAAATAGGTGCAGGAGCAGGCCATTCAGCCCTTCTAGCCTGCACCGCCATTCAATGAGTTCATGGCTGAACATGAAACTTCAGTACCCCCTTCCTGCTTTCTCGCCATACCCCTTGATCCCCCGAGTAGTAAGGACTTCATCTAACTCCCTTTTGAATATATTTAGTGAATTGGCCTCAACTACTTTCTGTGGTAGAGAATTCCACAGGTTCACCACTCTCTGGGTGAAGAAGTTTCTCCTCATCTCGGTCATAAATGGCTTACCCCTTATCCTCAGACTGTGACCCCTGGTTCTGGACTTCCCCAACATTGGGAACATTCTTCCTGCATCCAACCTGTCCAAACCCGTCAGAATTTTAAACGTTTCTATGAGGTCCCCTCTCACTCTTCTGAACTCCAGTGAATACAAGCCCAGTTGATCCAGTCTTTCTTGATAGGTCAGTCCCACCATCCCGGGAATCAGTCTGGTGAATCTTCGCTGCACTCCCTCAATAGCAAGAATGTCCTTCCTCAAGTTAGGAGACCAAAACTGTACACAATACTCCAGGTGTGGCCTCACCAAGGCCCTATACAACTGTAGCAACACCTCCCTGCCCCTGTACTCAAATCCCCTCGCTATGAAGGCCAACATGCCATTTGCTTTCTTAACCGCCTGCTGTACCTGCATGCCAACCTTCAATGACTGATGTACCATGACACCCAGGTCTCGCTGCACCTTCCCCCTTCCTAATCTGTCACCGTTCAGATAATAGTCTGTCTCTCTGTTTTTACCACCAAAGTGGATAACCTCACATTTATCCACATTATACTTCATCTGCCACGCATTTGCCCACTCACCTAACCTATCCAAGTCACTCTGCAGCCTCATAGCATCCTCCTCGCAGCTCACACTGCCACCCAACTTAGTGTCATCCGCAAATTTGGAGATACTACATTTAATCCCCTCGTCTAAATCATTAATGTACAATGTAAACAGCTGGGGCCCCAGCACAGAACCTTGCGGTACCCCACTAGTCACTGCCTGCCATTCTGAAAAGTACCCATTTACTCCTACTCTTTGCTTCCTGTCTGCCAACCAGTTCTCAATCCACGTCAGCACACTACCCCCAATCCCATGTGCTTTAACTTTGCACATTAATCTCCTGTGTGGGACCTTGTCGAAAGCCTTCTGAAAGTCCAAATATACCACATCAACTGGTTCTCCTTTGTCCACTTTACTGGAAACATCCTCAAAAAATTCCAGAAGATTTGTCAAGCATGATCTCCCTTTCACAAATCCATGCTGACTTGGACCTATCATGTCACCATTTTCCAAATGCGCTGCTATGACATCCTTAATAATTGATTCCATCATTTTACCCACTACTGAGGTCAGGCTGACCGGTCTATAATTCCCTGCTTTCTCTCTCCCTCCTTTTTTAAAAAGTGGGGTTATATTGGCTACCCTCCACTCGATAGGAACTGATCCAGAGTCAATGGAATGTTGGAAAATGACTGTCAATGCATCTGCTATTTCCAAGGCCACCTCCTTAAGTACTCTGGGATGCAGTCCATCAGGCCCTGGGGATTTATCGGCCTTCAATCCCATCAATTTCCCCAACACAATTTTCCGACTAATAAAGATTTCCCTCAGTTCCTCCTCCTTACTAGACCCTCTGATCCCTTTTATATCCGGAAGGTTGTTTGTGTCCTCCTTAGTGAATACTGAACCAAAGTACTTGTTCAATTGGTCTGCCATTTCTTTGTTCCCCGTTATGACTTCCCCTGATTCTGACTGCAGGGGACCTACATTTGTCTTTACTAACCTTTTTCTCTTTACATACCTATAGAAACTTTTGCAATCCGCCTTAATGTTCCCTGCAAGCTTCTTCTCGTACTCCATTTTCCCTGCCCTAATCAAACCCTTTGTCCTCCTCTGCTGAGTTCTAAATTTCTCCCAGTCCCCAGGTTCGCTGCTATTTCTGGCCAATTTGTATGCCACTTCCTTGGCTTTAATACTATCCCTGATTTCCCTAGATAGCCACGGATGAGCCACCTTCCCTTTTTTATTTTTATGTTTCTATGTTTCTATGTAACTCCTGTCTAAAGTATTTAGCAATATGGGCCAGGCGAGAGTTTAAGTCCTCAGACGGGAAGCCGTTGATGATGGCTCCTTTGTTAAAAGTCATTCTGAACGTCACAGGTAGGGATCAGAAGGATTACTACATCCAAAAGGTCAAAGCACACTCTACGACAGAGCCCAAGTGGAAAGGAATGAGAAAGCTGACACACTGGCCAAAACAGGGGCAGGTGAAGGGACACCTTGTGACCCAAATCACTGTGGACAGATCATGGCTGTAACAGGCAGAGAGGGACTGATTTAAAACAGGCTCAGCTATGAGATGCAGACCTTAGGAGAAGCGATTAGAGACAAGGTAGATGGGAAATCTGTAGCGGGACCTTTAGGAGCTGCAGACGTAGCAGTAAGACAGGGAATGCTATTTAAAGGAGACCGTTGGATCGTGCCTGGGCAGTGCAGGAAAGAATTCTTGCAGCTGGCTCATGGGGGTCCAGGGGCCGGACACGACGTGGAATAAAGTGGAGGCCGTGGGATGGTGGCCCGGGTTTATAAGCGATGTAAGGGATTGTCAGAATTGTCTGGTATGTGCTGCAAACAATCCAGACCCCCACCGGAGGAAGGCTCCATTGGGACACACGAGGAGAGTAGAGGGGCCATGGCAGTCTATACAGATAGATTTCATTGGGCCACTGACCACCTCAGGCAGGGGAAATAAATATTGCCTAGTGTTAGTAGATCTTTTCACAAAATGGGTAGAAGCTTTTCCTTGTAGGGCGGCCACTGCAGTAGTCACAGTAAAGATTCTGGTGCGAGAAGTATTTTCTCGATGAGGACTGTCCCGGATAGTGGAATCAGATTCAGGGAGTCATTTCACCAGAGTGGTAATGCAGGCCACCCTTAAGCTGTTAGGAATACAGGGAAAATGGCATATGGCGTATAACCCCCAATTGTCAGGTCCAGTAGCGAGGACAAACCGGACCTTAAAAGAGAGGCTTAGGAAGGAGATCGAAGATATCCCAAAGAAATGGGATGAGATCCTAACCCTAGTACTGATGAATCACTGAGCCAATCTCTCTAAATGTATAGGACACTCCCCGCAGGCGCTGATGATAGGGAGACGAATGAGGACTCCGACTCATATATTAGCACCAGTCCTGGCCGAAACGCAGGTTAAAGAGGTCACATGGGACAGGTTTGTCAGAGATCTGTATAATACTCTGAAGGGACTGCATTGGGAAGCAGCTAACAATATGGGCAGACAGCACCAGCAGAATAAACTGCTGCTGGAACCTCGGGTTACACAGCAATGGAGGGTAGGGGATCAGGATTGCTTTCCATCGGGCCTCAAGCTTTAACACATCCTAAATGATACTGTTCATATCCTCATCCACACCAATTACCCCTCACCATGCTGTACCGGCTCTCTGTACTCCAGCATGTTGACTTAAAAATTCTTGTTTTCACCTTCAAATCTATCTATGGCCTCACCTGACCATACCTTCATGATCTCCTCCTGCTTTACATACCCGTACACCTTCACTTCTCCTAAAACTTCAAGCTGCTCTTTTTGCTCCACCATTGGTGTCCACTCATTCAGGCACTATGGGCTGGACTTTCCACTTAGATCGCTAGGGCCCAAAAAATGGGCGATATTTCAGCTCTCAGGGTCGTTGGAAGATCGCCCATTTTTCGGATCGCTACTTTCGGCTTTTTTGGGGGGAAGTAATAGCCCAGCGATAGCTCAGTGATGTGAAATAGGCCTTAGTGATGTGAAATAGGCCTTAGTGATGTGGAACGGAAGGCTTCCCTAGCAACGACCTTTCTGCGCATGCGTTTTTTTTGCAAAGAAGGTTTTCTGCGATTCGGGAGGTCAGGGGTCATCCAGGCATGCGCAGAGGTAAGGGGAGAGAGAGAGAGGAGAGAGAGAGAGAAAGAGAGAGAGAGAAAGGCATTGGAGAGGAGAGAGTGAGAGCGAGAGTGTAGAGAGAGAAGATAAAAGCAATTTGTTATAAAATTATGTCTGGCCACGAGTGTGACAGTGGGCAGGAGGTGGAGGGGAGGAGGAGGGCAAAGTTTTTCTCGGATGAGGCGAATGAGGCCTTAGTAACTGAGGTACATAGCCAGTGGGGCCAACTAACCCGGGGTGGGCGTGGGAAACCTCCACCCTCGGGCCTACCGCAAACTATGGAGCGAGCTCGCCAACGTGGTCTCGGCAGCATCCAATGAGGCGAGGGGGTCGGGCCAGTGCCGCAAGCGCTGGAACAGCCTGGTTGCTTTGGCAAGAGTAAGTATTAAATAGATTGTACATTGTAATGATCCACATAATATGTGAATCTCCCGGTTTTAAATTAAGCTGGTTATTCTTGCATATAATCCCTGCTAAGATCTGGGCAGGGCTCGGAACCTGAGCCCTTAAGTCCTTTTAAGTCTAAATTTGGCACAATCTCCTTTTGGATTATATTGGTGGATGGGGCACGACTGAGCGATGAGGGATCCAGTAACCTTTACCCAGACTGTCAGTCTCTCCGGCTGCTGTCACTTACACAGTGAGCCAGCCTGGACTGGGGGAGAGCTGCCCTGGTTCACTGACTGTCCCGGGACACTTTCAGACATTAGCTCCAGTCAATCCCGAGCGGTCCTCATGGAGATATGGAGATTGTAGTCGAGATGTTTTGTGTCAAGCATTAGATGGTAAACACAATCTTATGAAATATTTTATCTGAATGTAGATGTTATAACCATGCATCAATTGTGGACACAAACCATATGAGCATATAACGTTGGAACCTGTTGTCTTTCCATGATGGTACCTTAGTTCATGCCATGCTCTTGTCGCGTTTGCAGAGGAAGATATCTAACAACCGAACGGAGGCACACCGGAGGAGGCCCTGCTCATTTGCAGCTGCTCACGGACCGCGAGGATCGTGCAGCGGCACTTGTGGGGACTCACAGTCGCTCGCCCACCACCCGTGGTGTTGCAGAACCCTCCCTTGCGACACGTGTGTAATGTGTAAAGCAGTGTTAATTCAAAGTAATGTAACGCCATTTCATTATAATATACAAATGATGTCATGCTATGCATGCAGCTTCTGTGCTACTCTCAGGTTAACAACATAAGAACATAAAAAATAGGAGCAGGAGCAGGCCACCTGGCCCCTCGAGCCTGCTCCGCCATTTGATAAGATCGTTGATCTGATCTGATGTCGGGCTCAGATCCACTTCCCTGTCCACTCCCCATAAACCTTCACTCCCTTATCATTCTGTCTATCTCTGCATCATCTCTCGGTCACATTAATTGTAGTAGTGCTGCTCCTCCTACGTATGCCAGTGCAGCACAAGAATCTTGCGTACCCTTCAGCTCTAATAAGATTAATAAGCTCAATTGTGTTTTGCAGGTCATACAGCTCCAGAGGTGCATAGGGAGGCCGCACCTGCACCTGAACCATTGCAGGTGGTCGTCACCATGGGTGGTGAGGAGGAGGAGGAGGAGGAGACCACCGAGCCAGAGGAGGAGAAAGTTATGGAAACCGAGGAGGATGCCCCTTGCATCTCTGAAAATGTTGTACCTGCGGCCACTTTGTCGTCGTCTTCGACAGAAGTAGTAGCATGACCAAGCGGCTTGCAGCAGGTGACTCCAAGGCGTACAGTGCCAACGCCGACCCCACGGAGGTTGAGTCAGCGAGGTCGGCACGCGCCGTGGCTGGCAGATCGATATGAGGGCATGTACAGAGTGTGCATGGAGAGCGTCGCAATAAGTCGTGAGCTCCTCCAGGCGTTTGATGGGTTGACGGGGAACATTGCCCGGATGTCCGCTCGCATATCGGAGGATATGCAGCTGATGATCAGGGAGATGCGTGAACAGACTGTCGCCATCCATGCCTAGCGGCATGCGAGACGACACTGCACTCCAAGGTGCCGTCCCACCAACCGCCAGCACAGATGCGAGTCAGGAGGAAGAACTTCCTTCTGGCTCGGAAGTCGTTTCGTCAGAAACATCTTCTCCTCCTCCACCCCCTGAGAGGATCCTGCCACCGGCACCTCCCCCGCCCCCCCCCCCCACACAGCAGGAAATCTTGAGGTCGTCTACTGCAAGTCGTTCTGGTGCCGTTACTCGGGGATTAAACCGGGATGCTAAGATACGGGAGGGTACAGGATCTGGAGGGAAGCGTGGCCGCAGGTAGGGAGGGGGGTGTTTTATTGTTGTAGGTTCTTTTTGTTGTTGCTGTTTTATTAATTTATTGTTGGGTGATTGTTGGGGGTGGGGATTGGGGGAGGATGTTACAGTTGAAAAAAAAGAGTTAAATTGTTAAATTATTTAAAAAATGTATTGAATTTTACAATTGTTGTGCAGTGTCTTCTAATAACATAAGGCAAGGATGTAATGTAACGCAACTGCAAATGTTGTTTTTCCGTAACTGTAACTGTCACCAATGTAAGTTCATGCAAAGTGTTCATTTATGAGCTGCTGACGCAAGAGTTTTGCAGCTGCGTAACTCCCACGGGGCTTTTCTAGTCTCGCAGGGGTGGGCATGGGGGCATGGGTTCATCGCCAGGCTGATTGTCCTCCCCGAGGTCCTCATCATCCTCCTCCTCCTCCTCCTCCTCCTCCTTGTCTACCTCTTCCGCCTCCACTCTCTCCTGAGGTGGACCGGCAGCCCCATCTGACAATTGTTGTCCTCTCCTTATAGCTAGGTTATGCAACATGCAGCACACCACAATAAATTCAGCGACCTGGTCAGGGTGGTATAGCAGGCTGCCTCCAGAGTGGTCCAGGCATCTGAAGCGCTGCTTCAGCATTCCAATTGTCTTTTCGACAATATTGCTTGTAGCTATATGGCTTTCATTGTAACGCTTCTCGGCTTCCGTCTGGGGATTACGCAGGTGGATCATGAGCCAGCTGGCAAGGCCATATCCTTTATCCCCCAGCATCCAACCGTGACCTTGTGGCTGACTGTTTAACAGGTCAGAGACAGTGCTCTCACGCATCATGGATGCTGCCTGGAAAATTCGCATTTACTGCCATGATTATTTGGTTGTGGTCGACAACGAGCTGCACATTCAGGGAGTGGAATCCCTTTCGGTTACGAAACACCTGTAAGGTTACACATTTTCACGATCAAGGCACAGCAAGAGGCCATTGACTAAAATGGTTTAAAAGAAACCTTTGGAATTGTTGGACTGGAAAAAGGGCGCCAGTCTGGGGCAAGTGGTGACTCATCACTGATTAATGCAATTTCTGCGGTCAGGAGCTAGACCTGATTAAACATCGAGACAAAAGGTTTGATACAATCAAACAGAGGAGCCCCTGGATTAATTGTCTGGAGGGGGAAAACCAGTTCCCTATGGAGACTATAAGTCTGCAAAAACCCAGGATAACAAAGGATCCCACAAGGCGTGCATTCTTGGATTACAGGGCACATAAGATAAGGAGTTATCTTTTGCCCTGTCGATTCCGTGCGGAAATTGTGGCCATCCAAACAGATCCAGACCCATCATCACAGCCACCAAGACTCATCCAGATGCATTAACTGAAAGGCAGCCCAGTAGGAAATGTGTGTAATCAAATGGATATATATGTAAGAGCTGAGAATAACAGCTCAGGTTGAGAAGGAGAACATCAGATCAACAAGCAGGTCGAGAAGGAGAACATCAGATCGACAAACAGAACGAGAAGGAGAACATCAGATCGACAAACAGAACGAGAAGGAGAACATCAGATCGACAAACAGAACGAGAAGGAGGGAACGTCGGCGAAGAACAGCAGATCAAAGGAACGACCACGAGCCTACAATCGACAAAAGCAGCAACTGGCTGGATGGGTGATTGTATGACTTCAGTCAATTCTCGAAGAAGTCTTGTTCTGTAATTTTTAATTGTTTTTTGTGTAATAAACTAACAATTGGGTTTAAGCCTAAACTTTCTATTATATGGAGTCCTTCCTGTAATTCCCGAGGTCTATGAAGCAAAGTAGAGTAGAAAACGAACACCCTACAAATCCTGTAAAGGTGCTCTCAGGGTGATGTGCATACAGTCTATTGCTCCCTGCACCTTGGGGAAGTGTGCTATTCTCGAGAAACCCAAAGCCCTCCTGGTCTGTACCTCCCTGGTCATAGGGAAGCTTATAAAGTCCATCCTGTGTGTGTAAAGGGCTTTAGTCACCTGTCGAATGGAGCAATGTGTGGCGTGCTGAGAGATACCATAAATGTCGCCAGCTGAGGCCTGAAAGGTGCCCGATGCGTAGAAGGAAAGTGCCGCAGTAACCTTTACCTCAACGAGCAGTGCGGTCCTGATAGCTGATGGTGCTGGTAGACTGTAGATCTCCCTTAATTAGTTGGCATATCTCAGCGATGGCCTCTTTTCGGAAGTGCAACCTCCTAAGGCACGTGTTATCAGATAAGTTTAGGCATGATTGCTTTTCCCTGTAAGTTCGTCAGGTGTAAGGTCTTCTCCTCTGCATCAGTCTGCCATCTCTTTGATTGGGCACATCAATAAACCCATCTTCATTCTCCAGCATGTGATTATTCACCAACAACGTAAAGAAGTTACAGACCCCATCACTATTGCTATAAATGCCCTAAATTTTGTCCTCAATAAATAGAAATGTGAGCAGATGATTGCCAAAGAGTCAGTAAGACCCTTAAAATAACTCTCAAATTATTTCTCCTGATAAGCCCCTTCTTCAAACAGCCTCTCACTTCCTCAGACGCTCAAAATGGCATCCGTAGTGCCAAGTCCTGCTGAACAGTGCCAGTTGGGAGCAGCTTTTCTCCAGCGATCTTCTCGGCGAGCGATCATCCCGGCGATGTGTGGGTGATGTGCTGAAAGTTGCAGTGGGTGATCACCTCGGCGCTGTGAAATTCTTGTGTGTCGAAAGTTGGGCCAAAAACAACACAGCCATGATAAGATGCAAGGCGAGTGCAATGCCCATCTCTCTTTAACCATGTTTAATTATAATTATATTTCTGCCTCAGTTATTTTATTAATTTTGCTTCTTTTGTTCCTTTACAAGAATTTCAACCTGTATCATCAGCTGAACTGGATCTCCATCTTTATTTTATGCGGTGGGAGTAGGGGGAGAAAAACCTGGATGAATAGGGAACTATTGTACAAATTATGAATTGTATACTATATCACCTGGAAAAGATTTCCTTCGGGATCCATGACCTCACAAATGACCGGTGAGGTATATTTCATAAAATAGGCACCAGGTTGCAGTTCCATGTGGCTGATAGTAGGATGTGTCATGGCATCATTATTTGTTCCTGATGTGTACACAGCAGAACCATCCTGATCTATTAAAAGGCACCCAACACTTGCTGGAAAAACCTGAAATGCAAATAGCAGATTCAAAGCAAGCACAATAGAGATTTCAGTATTTAAAAATCTTTGAGAGCCTTAAGAAACTTTGTTTTAGCCAGTCCACAAAGCACCATCAATTTACATCTACGACTTAATTTAACTATACTTTAAAGGTGTCAGGACTCCACTTGATTAAATCAGAAAGAATAAATATACTAATAGAATAAATACGAAATAGGCACTTAAAATGGGACACATTTGGAGAATTTTAGGTACAAAACTCCTCAAAAATACTATTTGAAAAAAAACATAACATTCACATCCTTGTCCAATTGTGGTGCTGAAATTTCTTCTGTTACTTGTATTATATTAGATATTGTGCTGACATTGAAACATTACATAGCAATACGACTGAAACATAGCCCTAGAAAGGCAATACATGTCAAATGAGGCCGGTGGCAGGACCAAGGGAAATTGGTACATTGGCCTTATCTTTTTATTACCAGAGAGCTACAAGTCCCAGTCGTGGCCCGAGGCAGCTCACCGATCTGGGAAAGCAAGATTGACCGGCTCCCATTTTAATGTGGAACCAGGAGGACCGCTCCTGCACCTCCGAGCTCAAGGATAAGATAAGTAAAAAATAAAAACATACTTTTCTGGAGGCAGCCTCCAGAGGTCCCTTTAAGGGACTAAGGGCCAAGCGCTTACAAATACTGATCGCATCATGCATAGCATATGATGCAATCAGTCGCTAACAAACTCTGCAAAAGGGGGCCTGACTCAGGGGTGGGGAAGCAATTGGGAGAGGGGCGAGCGGTCACCGGCAGTGGCCTGCAAATTTAACTGTGCTCCTCTCGGTTCCACATTAAGCTAAGTAAAAAAGTTACAACTTGTCTTTTGGGAGGCAGCCTTCAGCTATCCCTTTAAGAGTTGCTGGTTTGACTGCCAAGTGTCTGAGAATACTGACCACAGCATTCACGGTGCATGCTGTGGTCAGTCCTAAAGAGTTTTGCAAAGGGGCCTGAATCATGTGTTAGGTTGTCCATTTGCATATACCGTGTAGGAACCTTTACCAATATTGAGGCTGGTGCAGTGCCGAATGCGTGGTTTGTGTGCACGACGCCTGCTACATTGGATGCTTAGGCATCATTTTATGTCTATATAATGTCAATATAGCATCAATTAATATAGCATTAATTAATTTCAAAGCCACAGTCTTTTTGGTTGTTCTTTTCCCTTTTATACTTAAATTATTGCAGACAGTCTGTACGAATAATGATAAGATTTTAATATTAAATGATCTCAGCCATGACACTATCCCATCTTTCCTGAAATTTCATGATTGACTCCAACCCATCCTTCAGTCTTTTTTGAAACAGTTGAGAAAAAATAAACCTATCCTCATCACTTGGTTTTTCAAATAAACTCAGAATACAGATGAAAGGCAACCATGAATGAATTATTTAAAGCATTGCAACCACTATACATGTTACCATAGTCTATTCTTTTCATAAATAACCAACTTTTGGCTGCACCAAAATATGGAATTAAAACAAGCTACATGACTGAATAATAAAATTTCTGCTTTGGTTAAATGTTCATTTAAAAAAAATAAACAAAAATTAATATCGTTGCCATATTACCTGGTACATCCCCTGTGGTTTGGCGATGATGGTTGTACCATTCCCAAACACTGCACAACATGTGCCGTCTTCCCAGTTCATTAAAACAGTGGCAAATCCCACGCACTCTACCTTTATGCACTTTACGTGCCTAGTCACTTTATGTGGGATTTCCGCTGTGAAAAAATACACAACCATTTAAGGGGCTTAGTTGCATTTGTGTTTAAATATAATTTTATAATCAGAATTTTATATTAGTTCTCAGATTCTAAACATGGATAAAAATTATCTTGTGGGATTACAGGAGGGGGATTATCCTCTTTGGGGGTGGACTTCCAGAGGAGTGGGACTTCCGCCTGCCCTTCTGTATCTGATCTACCCCAGCACTGACCCATTTTCCTGAGTCAGAGGTCATTAAATATCCCAGTGAGATTCCAGCATCCAGTACCTTTCATAGTCTTGTGAGCTGTACTCACCCTTGATTCTCTTGCAAGATCATTGAACCTCTTTCTGCATTAATCGCAAGACCGAGGGGTGGTGCAGATGGCACTGAGCCTTTCAATCATCTTTATACAGACCTGCTTTACTGTGGCGTTTGGGGTGCTTTTGTATCTTCTGGGGAACAGTTGCTTCCCTCCTGGCCCAGACTTCATCCACTAGGATCTCCAGAGAGGTGTCAGAAAAGCAGGGGGAAGATCTTCTATTCATTGCAGCAGCCAGGACGTTGTCAATCGTGCAGAAATAAAAAATGCAAGCAGAGCATCCAACCTCACTTTAAGAGGTGCATCCTCCCTTTAAATACGCCTCGTGAGTTACACTGGAAATTGTGTGTGACAGGTGGCCGAGGTGCCGGATTCCCAACGCAATTGGGAGGCTAGCCAGTCAGTCAAATGTTTAATAAGGCCTGAGAGTTAAAATTGCCTAGGCCTCATGCTGATGACGTCATGAGTTCTTCCTGCTCATCCCTCCCCCCCGCCCACCCAATTCATGCCAGGGTTAAATTCAGCCCTAAGGACTTTATTCTGTCATAGACTGAGAACATGAGCTTATTTTCAGATACAAGTTGTCTGTAAAACATATTGGCCCAGAATGTTTTGAAAAAATAACAGCGTCGGAACATATTGCCTAGTATCGCATATACAATGAACAAACTTCTATTTTATGTCATTCATGCACTTCACCGTTCTCTGCTGGCGAAGGTGGAAAATTGTAGCCTTCTGGTTCTGAATAAGCACTGGGAAGCAGAATTTCAGAAGGACGAGCTGAACAATCTCAGTTTTTCCCTTCGTCAAAGTGAATGCTACACTATTGCACAATATGACATTATGCTGCCTGACTGAGAGCTGAAGTAACTCATCCAATAGAGACAAAGCAAGTTTGGAGGACACGTTTCGGCATCAGGTGAAAACGGCACACCTCCGAGACTTACGTGACCTGCCTGGGCTCGAAGGTGCGGCGGAATATTTTGCTGCAATTCTCCGGTCCTCCTGGACCGTGGCGTGGCGCAGTCTTTCTGGGGTGGAGCAAGCTGCAGGTGGGCGGGGCTAAGCCCCTGCGTGTCTGAAGACTGCCGGCTTCGTTGCGCGTGCGCGTTGCAACTCTGCGCACTGGCTCAGCAGGGCGTTTTTCCCCTGTCTGTATCAGAATGGTGTGGGTACGGGGGAGGGATGGAGGAGCGTGGAAAGGGGGCACTGGGAAGGTGATTGGTGGGGGAGAAACATGGGAAGGGATGGAGGAGCGAGGCAAGGGATGGAGAAGCGAGGCAAGGGATGGAGGAGCGAGGCAAGGGATGGAGGAGCGAGGCAAGGGATGGAGGAGCAAGGCAAGGGATGGAGGAGCGAGGCAAGGGATGGAGGAGCATGGGTTGGGGGGCACTCGAAATGATCGAAGGGCCGGAGGAGAGAGCAGGGGTGCCTCCGTCCAGCCTCCCCCCCCCCGCCGCGTTCAGCCCCACCCCTCCACACACCCCACCCTCCCACAAACCCCCACCACCTCCCCACCCCCCCGAACACCCCCCAACACCTCCCACACACACACACCCCTACTCCCTCACCACCACACCCATCACACACACCCCACTCCCTCACTACCACACACCCCCACCCCCCCACCACCCTCCCCACACACCCCCACCCCCCTCACACACACCCCACCCCCCCTCCACACACACACACACCCACACACACACACACCCCCTCCCCCCCCACACACACACACCCACCCCTTCCCCCCCCCACACACACACACCCACCCCTTCCCCCCCCACACACACACCCACCCCTTCCCCCCCCCACACACACACACCCACCCCTTCCCCCCCCCACACACACCCACACCCCACCCCTTCCCCACACACACCCACACCCCACCCCTTCCCCCCCCCACACACACCCACACCCCACCACACACACCCCCACCCCCCTCACACACACACCCACCCCCCCACCCCACACACTCCCCTCCCACCCCACACACTCCCCTCCCACCCCACACACTCCCCTCCCACCCCACACACTCCCCTCCCACCCCACACACTCCCCTCCCACCCCACACACTCCCCTCCCACCCCACACCACCCCCCCCCACACACACACACACATCCACCCCATTCCCCCCCTGACACACCCCCCCCCACCCACACACACACCCACTCCCTCCCACACACACACACCCCCACGCCACCGAACGTCTCCAAACTGTGCTCGAGGGTCGGAGCATCGGCCGGCAGAATCGTTCCCTCGCCCGGGCTCGGGTTCAAAAGAAGCCCGGGGGGGCGGTGTGTGGAAGCCGAACTGAAGGGATGAGCCCCCTTACACTATGCAGCAGCATCAAATGAAGTCCGAAGTGGGTGGGCGGGGGTGCTCGCCGAGTTCCTGTGTCCGGGCGAGGGAATGATTCTGCTGACCGACTCTCGAGCCCGGTGAGGAGACATTCGGTCGGTGGTGGGGTGGTACTTTGAAAAAAATCTAAAATTAAAGAATTGCATTAGACTTCGATGCCCCAAATGTCCTCATTGGAATGCCTAGCTTCCTGTTCTAAGCAAGCTTATTGTGCATGTGCAGACCTGGGTGTGGTCCATACTAGGGCGTCGACCTTGGGGAGAGAGACAACGAAGAAGCTGTCCTGCTATTTTGAGCTTCTTGCAAAGGTACAATTTAATTATGGGGGCAATACTGACAATGCTATACTTCGTGCAAGCCTTCTGCATGATGTTGCTGCGGAGGAGACGATTGATTCGACGTCATCGCATGAGGAACCTCAGAGCACGTAGGATGATGGGCAGGAAGCCTTATCCACATCGAGCATATCCAGACAGGCATTCATACCTGCACCTGAGTGATGCAGACTGTGTGAGAAGGCTGCGTTTCCGCAAAGAAGTTGTAACCGAGATCTGTGAGTTGGTGAAAGCAGACCTGAAACCTAGAAGCCTCAGGAGGACTGCTTTGTCAGTTGAAGTGAAGGTTACAGCTGCACTTTCCTTCTATGCATCTGGATCATTCCAGGCCACAACTGGGGATGTGTGCGCCATTTCTCAACATGCAACACATATCTGCATTTGGCAGGCGACTGCTGCATTATATGCCCGGAGGATTGACTACATAAAGTTCCCCATGACCGCCCAGGCAATGCGTGACAGGACTGTAGGTTTATCCAGGATTGCTGGCTTCCCAAAGGTACAGGGTTGCACTGATTGTACCCACATCGCCTTGCAAGCACCTTTGGAGGATTCTGAGATGTACAGGAACAGAAAAGGCTTCCACTCCGTTAATGTGCAGCTTGTGTGTGACGACATGCATCGCATCATGTCAGTTGATGCAAGATACCCTGGGAGCACCCATGATGCATTCATCCTACACAAGAGCGCTATATCTGCCATGTTTCAGCAGCAGCCAGAAGGGCAGAGCTGGCTGCTGGGAGACAAAGGGTACGGCCTCACCACCTGGCTCATGATACCCCTATGTGTAATCCGGATGGAAGCTGACCAGGAATACAACATGTTGCACATTGCGATGCGCAGCATAATAGAGAGGGCCATTGGCATCTTGAAACAGCATTTCCGATGCCTGGACCATTCCGGAGGCTACTTGCAATACTCCCCTGAGATTGTCGGTCAATTTACTGTTACGTGCTGCATGCTGCATAACTTAGCCATCATGAGGCAGTAGCAGCTGGTAGTAGAAGACCCAACTGTGGTGAGAGTGACTGATGATGATGAGGAAGATTAAGATGACGAGGAGGAGGAGGATGAGGAAGCCATGCAACTACCTGAACCCGGAGCACAAAGGTGGAGAAGGCCGGGCTGTCATGCCCCTTTACCGATTGTTCGAGCCTTGCGTCAACAGCTCATCCATGAACGCTTTGCTGCCTGAAGGCTCAGCGGCAACTATTCCAAATAGTTTGGACCTGTTCTGTAATGTTGTGTTGTGTTAATGGAACAAATAATGGAAATGATTCTTTTTTACTTCAAACAGTTGTGTTAATAATGGAACAAAAAATGGAAATGATTCAGTTATAATTTAAAATATATTTTATTCAAAAGTTTAACACTTATTTGTACTTAACTTAAATAAAAATATTCTTGTATCAAACTTTAACATTTTTAGTTAAGATCACTTACAAACTTTAAGATCACTTACAAACTTTTAAACTTGTAAATTTACATAATTTACAAAAAACTTATAATTTGAGATCAGTTACAACACTAACAACAATAATAACAACAACAGCAGCAAAGAAAGGCTGCACCCACCTCTCCACCTTATTCTAAGACCGCCCCGCTGCGCTTGGTCTTGTTGACTCCACTCCTGCCTGCAGGCGATGGTGCAGCGTTTCTCGGGTTGGTACCAAGCTTATTCTTTCGAATATCTTGGGTAATGCGCACTTCTTGATTTGGGGGAGGGGGGCAGGGCAGGCGGTAATGTGGAGGGCCGGGCTTGGGCCTCTTCAGAGGCTGGTCTGGTGATTGGAGTGGGAATGGCAGTTGATTCTTTCAATGGGCGCGGGGTCTGGGTGTGTTCCCTTATTGCAGCAGCTAACTCTAACATTCCCGCATCATGTGCCCTGACAGTGTCTCAACTACCTCCAACATTTCCTCCCTCATGTTCGCCGATAGTGTATCAGCTACCTGTAACATTCCCTCCCTTATGTTCACCAACAGTGTAGCAACTATTGGCAACATTTCCTCCCTCATGTTCACCGACAGTGTTTCAACGACTGCAACATTCTCTCCTTCGTGTTCACTGATAGTGCATCAGCTACCTGCGACATTCCCGCCCTCATGTACACTGACATTGTATCAGCTGCCTGAGATATTCCTGGACAGTGTTCCCATTTCTCATGAGAGTGTTGTTACTCTCCCGACAGTTCCAATACCTCATCACTCACCCCACTGATGGTGTCCAGGAGTGATCGTGTAAGATCAATGCTCTCAGCACTCACTGCCATCATGTGAACCACATCTGTTAGATCCTGCACCTCAGGAGAGTGCTGTTGAGCTCTCCTTCCCCTTCTCACCCTGGGTGTGGCTCGCTGCATCCCACTGGGACCCGGAGCCTCGGACGGTGGGGCCCTGGTATGCCTCGCTGTATCCCACTGGGACCCTCAGCCTCGGACGCTGGAGTCCTGGATGTGCCTCGCTGCATCCGACTGGGACCCGGAGCCTCAGACGGTGGGGCACTGGTGTGCCTCGCTGTATCCCACTGGGACCTGCAGCCTCGAACAGTGAGGCCCTGGGTGTGCCTCGCTGCACCCCACTGGAATCCCCAGCCTCAGACTGTGAGAAACCATGGAATGTCCCAACACTGGTACCACTCAGGAAAGGGCCTGGCACCTCAATGGGCAGCAGCTGCACTTCCTCCAGAGTGAGTACAACAGTGTGGGCTTCATCCAGCACCTCCCCCTCCCCCTCCCCCCCATGCTCTTGGTCTGGAAGGTGGGATTGGAAGATGTTCTCTTCAGGCTCGTCCTCGTCTGAATCTTCTGCATCGTCAGGGTTGGCCTCAAGTTCTGCAAAATATAACAGAACAGACAAATTAGCAGCAGCAGAGGAGGGGGCAGGGTGGGTGGCATGAGTAGGCTCACACAGCGCAGGCAGCAGGCTGATTTGAAGGACCACGATGAATGATAGCACATTGCATCAACCGAAGCGTAGCTGATGGAGACATCCCCAGGAACCGAAGCATGGCTGGCTTGCGCAATACTTAACATTTAGCAAAGCCAGCCTGTGGAATTTGCGGGACTTACCCTCTCCACCGAGTGTGGGCCCAGCTTGTGCAGTGGTGGTTGCTCTTCTCCAGGCAGGACCCATCAAAGCAGCGATCCTGTCTTCCAAGGGTGTCAGTGGGTGCAGATTTGCCGGGCCTCCTTCTGTTTGAGTTCTTTCCCTTTTGCTGTGTGCCACCTTCCTCTACAAAGATGAAAATATAACTTTTTAAGAGAGGATGTCTTTCTGCTGGGTGCGACATATACAGATGGTCATATTTACAATTGCAATTCCAGTGAATAAATGAAAATATTACTTACACTAAGTACTCGACTAAGGTCCTGCCATTTCTTTTTCCACTGGCCTCCAGACCTCGGGTGGTCACCATTGCACAATAATCTTCTGCCAGGTAGTTCCAGCGTTTCTTGATTTATTTTGGTGAAACTTTTATGTGACCTCTGCTGGTGTCCCGCTCATGCCATCTGGCCTCAATTACAGTAACAAGTGCCTCCACTTCATCCTGCAAGAAATTCTTGGTCCTTGAGCCGCATTGCATCTTGTATTGCAGCTCCGATTTTTCCAATGAGATTTAAAGTTCCCTCACACAACTGGCTCTTTAAAAATGGCCGAATGCAGGCCGGGAGCTGTACTGGGCATGCCCGCCCATAGCAATCACGTCAAAACATTCTTTCTTTCCTCACGCATGCGCAGAAGGGGGGCATTGTTTTTGCGGTGCAGACGTTAGGCTCCATCCCCCGAAGATAAAGGACAGGCTGCGTGGTGCCAATTTCAAAAAATAGAACGGGGAAACTTGCTAGTTATTTTTTTTGAGTAGTCAGGGCCAAAAAAAATGGGCATAACTCTTGCAGTACACCAAAAACGGCATTGAGGAAAATTGAGCCCTTTAACATAGCAGAAATGCATATTTATTTGGTCAAATATGTCATAGTAACATATTAGTGTTGGATAAAAATACAAAAGGAATTTCTAATGAATTGAGCTAATGGTAAGAGTAAGATAGTCCCATTTCCTTACTAGTTTCATATTGCATGTCGTAGTCTGCGATTGTGATATCCTGAAAGAAGGTTGTAATCCTGGTTCCATCAGCATGTTCCACTATAGTGTTGTCAATCCCAAAGACAGTAACGACCTTGTCTTGTCTTGTAATCATTACCTGTATTGCAACACCACATAATATTTAGGTTGTGCAATGGATTCACATGCCCCACTGCCATTTTCCACACAGTATAGACATGGCATTTGACACTAATTCTGCCTTTTAGACGCCAAGATAGATTAGAAATGATTAGAATATCAGATTTCAAGAGGCTACTGTAAATATTATGTTTTTGGGAGTTGAGCATTTAAAAATAGTCAAGAGATATCTTAGCTTAGTGCCAGAAAGCATATAACAGGTATGAAACTGCACACTAAATATAATGATCAATGAGTTGATTATGCCACAGACAATAGATAAACTAATGCAGCTATGTCTGGAAGATGGTGGGTACCATTGGGGAAGGAAACCATCTTATGGGCCATACTAGTTTGATCAAAAGTTAAAGAACAGCCCAATATAGAAATATGATGTAACCCCTAAGGTGGTCCTTTTTTCAGTATTTTCTGATTCTAAGACCTCTGTTTGCGTGCAGCAGGTAAAACCATATGTATTGTTGTCAGATAGTCTCTATCACCTGACTGGCAGTACAGCGCACCCGCAGGACCCGCCCCCTGCACCAAGCCTTCTCCGTGCACCAGGCTCCTGCAGTATTTATAGGGCCTATTCTATTGCTGGGTTTGGGTAAAAACCACCGCCATTGCAAACTGCACATGTGTAACTACGTCAACTTCGTTGTCAGCAGTTGCTGCCTTTAATTAAAGACTGTTATTGAATCATTTGATAACAGTGTAGAAAAACAGTTAGTTCGGCAAAGGGAAATATCTGGGTACACATCATCCTTTTTAATTGAGCTTCTGTAAAAGCAAGACATTGACTGTTGGGAATGGTGCCGAATCAAAGACAGCTTTGTAATTAAAGTTTCACTTGATGGAGTAACAATTATATGCAACAAGTGTGAAACTATCCATTAGATAACAAAGTAAAGGAGTTGTACCGGTTTACAGAAAAAAAGTGCTTGTTAATTAAATTCTCCTTATATGAAGTTGCATTTTAATAATTATATAATTATGTAATGCATAATTGTGTATAAAACTGTCTGTTTACAATGTGTATTAAAGGCCTAAGATACTGAGCTCAAAACTGTAATACGTTCGAATCCCTCCACAAAACCAGCAAGGTTCAGTTGTAAGTACTGTCTTTTAAGTGTATGTTTAAATATTATTACATGTGCTGTATACTCAGTGGGAGATTGGGGGAGGGGAAGAGGAGAATGGAGAGAAGGTGTGAGAGAGAGAGGGAGTGAGAGAGAGGAGGCGAGGGAAGGGGAAAGAGAGAAGGAAGAGGAGAATGGAGAAGAGGAGAATAGAGGGAGAGTGAGAGAGAGCGAGAGAGAGAGGGAGGGAGAGAGAGAGAGGGAACCCTCACTGGGAGATTGAGGGAGGGGGAGGGAGTGCGAGAGAGAGGGGGAGTGCGAGAGAGGGAGGGAGCCCTCATTTGGAGATTGAGGGAGTGAAGTGGAGAGGGGCAAGAGGAGAATGGAAAGAGGGAGTGTGGGAGTGAGTGTGAGAGAGGGGGAGGGAGGGAGAGAGTGTGAGAGAGGGGGAGGGAGAGAGAGAGTGTGAGAGAGGGGGAGGGTGAGGAGGGGCGACAGAGTGAGAGGGAACCCACACTTGGAGATTGAGGGAGGGAAGGGGAGAGGGAGAGTGTAAGAGAGGGGGAGTGTGAGAGAGGAGGTGAGGGAAAGTTTTGGAGAGGAAGTGTGAGAGGGTGTGTGAGAGAGAGTGAGCCCTCACAGAGATTGAGGGAGGAGGAGGGAAGGGGAGAGGGGGAAGAGGAGAATGGAGAGAAGGAGTGAGAGAGACAGGGAGGGAGAGAGGGAGTGTGAGAGGAGGGGAGGGGGAAAGGAAAGGTTGGGAGAGGAGGAGGGAGTGAGAGGAAAGGGGAGATGGAGGGTGTGAGAGATGGTGAGGAGGGGGAGGGAAAGGTTGGGAGAGAAGGAGAGAGGGAAGGGGAGATGGAGGGTGGGGGAGATGGAGGGTGTGAGTTCGGGGCCCAGAAGAGGCGAGGGCCCAGGGGCAGCATGTGCCAGCCCACACTGTGATATGTGTGCGCACTGGGTCAGTGCAGCAGAGCTGGTCTCCAGTCATCTTGGTTAATTCTTGCCACTGGATCAAGACCTAGCTCTGTCAAGCCCGTGTGGTGGCTGGTGTGCAACGGTCACCACACGTTAAAAAAATCCACACACAGGCTTTTTCCACCCATCAAGATGTAGTTCTGGATCTGGAATATCAGGTCCTTCATTGAAACACCTGTGAACTCATCCCTTTTTGGCGTGGAAGCAAGTCATCCTCGCTTCGAGGGACCGCCTATGATGATGATACTTAAAAAATCGGCGATACCTGATATTCAACATTTAAGAACCTTATTGATTTGAAGAGTAAATTATAAATAAGAACAACATAATAATGTGTAAATCATAGTAAGTAGGTCATTTAGTTGTACCTGTAGATGTAACTGAAGCCACAACACTGGCTTTATATTAGTTCAGTTAAACCTTGCTTAGCTAAATATACAACAGAGCCTGCTATGGTAGCCTAGTTATGTATTTTACTGAATCTGATATGATGTATGGACTGTTAATCTGCTTCTGCACCTTAATAAATATAAAGAATATTGAGAAAGTAACAAGCGGAATAGGTTGGAGTGCGGGAAATAGGGAGATAGGGAAACTGAGGTTTAGAGACTGTTGTAGGAAGGCAAAGGCACCTGCTGGATATATAAATATATATGTATGTTTAAAATGTTAGCCAAATATAAATTGGCTGCCAGGGGGCTTAGCAAAGCATGATGGGGGCTTGGTTAGCCAAGTTAGCTAAAGCTGCTGACTGAGCACTGACCCTGCAGAGCCTGGTCTCAGGAATGTCTTGAATCAACAGCTTGAGACAAGATAGTATATAGAACACTGCGGTACCTAGTACGGAATGTCCTCAAGTCAGTGACCCCCAGATAGGGTGCCTAGCAACCACAGAGATAAGGAGCTAAGCACCGGCAGAACCCATGAGTAACGAAGATAAGGGGGGCCTGGAGACCATCACATGGATAGGAATCAGCCCCAAATCACAAACTGATCAGGCAGCCCCCTGATGTACCAGGGTTAATTCTATTGGCCCATTTAAACCTATATGTAATCTATAATCATTATCATTGGATTGTGTCCAGCCGAAGTGGGCTGAGTAACTGTAATGAACTATTGTAAAACATATAAAATATCAATGAATTTCTTTGTTCGCTGGAGTGGAGTGCCTGGAGTTGGACCAGAGGCTCTCTCCCCACCGGCTTAAAAAAGGCTGTTTTGGCGTTGGAACCGACCCTGAGTGTCGAGTGATTCTTCCAGGAAAACATTCGCGCTAACAGAGACAAAAGCAGAAATATTACAAATATAAATACATATAAATATACTGTACTTACTTCTCCAGTTCCTGGATCTGTGGCTTTATAGACTAAGATGGGTTTTATATCCAAATTTTCCATGCCTTTTGTTCCTATAGTTAAACCTATCGGTGTGGTCGTTATCCAAGTACCAGGTAGAGAGTCTTTTTGCTGGGTTTGCATTGCAGGATATTCACTAGCATTTGGTGTAGAATTACTTCTATGAAAATGCTTTCCTTAAAGAAACAAATATATCGTGTGAAACCCAGAAACATCTGTTCAACAACATTGGGCCAGAAATTTCGTTTTTTTCTTCCCGCGGGTGTTCGACTAAAAATAGGACAGAAGATGCGCACCTACCTTTTGGTTGAATGCTCGCCAGAGATCCCGCCGTCGAGGCCTCCTCTTCTTGCGCAACGGAGCACATTCACGTTGGGATGTGCGCAGGCCTGGAGCTGGAGTCACATGGCTCTAGGCAGCCAATCAGGTATAGTATATTCTCATTCATAATAATGGGAACTCCGTAAGTTGGAGTTCCCATTATTATGAATGAGAAACAGCCCCCCAAAACAATAATAGATAGAAACAATGCATAACATATTTTTATTCATTAAAATTAAAGTTATTTAATAATTTTTTAAAATATATTTTTCCAATTTAAAAAAAATATTTTATAAATTATGGTTTAAAATAAACTTACCATAGTGGGGAGGGTTTTTAACAATAACATGTTTTTATCAGGCGCAAGAGTTTTGAGGACATTTGCTGGGCAATATATGCCTAAATCCTGCAATCTTGCCCTTGTAAATGCCTTCTCCCGATATGTGCGAGATGTGTCAAGCCAGACGGTCTGCACCTGGGCAGGACCGGAACCAATGTCCTAGGGAGAGTGTTTGCTAGTGCTATTGGGGAGGGGTTAAACTAATATGGCAGGGGGATGGGAACCTATGCAGGGAAACAGAGGAAAGGAAAATGTGGGCAGAAGCAAAAGATAGAAAGAAGGTAAAAGTGGAGGGCAGAGAAACCCAAGGCAAAAATAAAAAAGGGCCACATTACAGCAAAATTCTAAAGGGACACAGTGTGTTAAAAAGTCAAGCCTGAAGGCTCTGTGCCTCAATGCGATGAGTATTCGTAATAAGGTGGACGAATTAATTGCGCAGGCAGCTATTAATGAATATGATAAAATTGGGATTACGGAGACATGGCTCCAGGGTGACCAAGGCTGGGAACTCAACATCCAGGGGTATTCAGCATTCAGGAAGGATAGACAGAAAGGAAAAGGAGGTAGGGTAGTGTTGCTGGTTAAAGAGGATATTAACGCAATAGTAAGGAAGGACATTAGCTTGGATGATGTGGAATCTGTATGGGTAGAGCTGCGGAATACCAAAGGGCAGAAAACACTAGTGGGAGTTGTGTGCAGACCACCAAACAGTAGTAGTGAGGTTGGGAATGGCATCAAACAGGAAATTAGGGATGCGTGCAATAAAGGTACAGCAGTTATCATGGGCGACTTTAATCTACATATAGATTGGGCTAGCCAAACTGGTAGCAATACGGTGGAGGAGGATTTCCTGGAGTGTATTAGGGATGGTTTTCTGGACCAATATGTCGCAAACCAACTTGAGGACTGGCCATCCTAGACTGGGTGATGTGTAATGAGAGAGGATTAATTAGCAATCTTGTTGTGCGAGGCCCCTTGGGGAAGAGTGACCATAATAGGGTAGAATTCTTTATTAAGATGGAGAGTGACACAGTTAATTCAGAGACTAGGGTCCTGAACTTAAAGAAAGGTAACTTCGATGGAAGAGACGTGAATTGGCTAGAATAGACTGGCAAATGATACTTAAAGGGTTGACGGTGGATAGGCAATGGCAAACATTTAAAGATCACATGGATGAACTTCAACAATTGTACATCGCTGTCTGGAGTAAAAATAAAATGGGGAAGGTGGCTCAACCGTGGCTAACAAGGGAAATTAGGGATCGCGTTAAATCCACGGAAGAGGCATATAAACTGGTCAGAAAATGCAGCAAAGCTGAGGACTGGAAGAAATTTAAAATTCAGCAGAAGAGGACAAAGGGTTTAATTAGGAGGGGGAAAATAGAGTATGAGAGGAAGCTTGCTGGGAACATAAAAACTGACTGCAAAAGCTTTTATAAATATGTGAAGAGAAAAAGATTAATGAAGACAAACGTAGGTCCCTTGCAGTCAGAATCAGGTGAACTTATAATGGGGAACAAAAAAATGCCAGACCAATTGAACAAATACTTTGGTTCTGTCTTCACGAAGGAAGACACATATAACCTTCCGGAAATACTAGGGGATCGAGGGTCTAACGAGAAGGAGGAACTGACGGAAATTCTTATTAGTCACGAAATTGTGTTAGGGAAATTGATGGGATTGAAGGCCGATAAATCTCTGGGGCCTGATAGTCTGCACCCCAGAGTACTTAAGGAAGTGGCCCTAGAAATAGTGGATGCATTGGTGATCATTTTCCAATGGTCTATCGATTCTGGATCAGTTCCTATGGATTGGAGGGAAGCTAATGTAATACCACTTTTTAAAAAAGGAGGGAGAGAAAACGGGGAATTATAAACCGGTTAGCCCGACTTCAGTAGTGGGGAAAATGTTGGAATCAATTATTAAAGATGAAATAGCAGCGCATTTGGAAAGCAGTGACAGGATCGGTCCAAGTCAGCATGGATTTATGAAAGGGAAATCATGCTTGACAAATCTTCTAGAATTTTTTGAGGATGTAACTAGTAGAGTGGACAAGGGAGAACCAGTGAATGTGGTGTATTTGGACTTTCAAAAGGCTTTTGACAAGGTCCCACACAAGAGATTGGTGTGCAAAATCAAAGCACATGGTATTGGGGATAAGGTTTTGACATGGATAGAGAACTGGTTGGCAGACAGGAAGCAGAGTGTCGGGATAAACGGGTCCTTCTCAGAATGGCAGGCAGTGACTAATGGGGTGCCGCAGGGCTCAGAGCTGGGACCCCAGCTATTTACAATATACATTAATGATTTAGATGAAGGAATTGAGTGTATTATCTCCAAGTTTAAAGATGACACTAAGCTAGGTGGTGGTGTGAGCTGTGAGGAGGATGCTAAGAGGCTGCAGGGTGACTTGGACAGGTTAGGTGAGTGGGCAAATGCATGGCAGATGCAGTATAATGTGGATAAATGTGAGGTTATCCAAGTTGGTGGCAAAAACATGAAGGCAGAATATTAACTGAATGGCGGCAGATTAGGAAAAAGGGAGGTGCAACGAGACCTGGGTGTCATGGTATATCAGCCATTGAAAGTTGGCATGCAGCTACAGCGGGCGGTGAAGGCGGCAAATGGCAAGTTGGCCTTCATAGCTAGCGGATTTGAGTATCGGAGCAGGGAGATCGTAATGCAGTTGTACAGGGCTTAGATGAGGCCTCACCTGGAATATTGTGTTCAGTTTTGGTCTCCTAATCTGAGGAAGGACGTTCTTGCTATTGAGGGAGTACAGCGAAGGTTCACCAGACTGATTCCTGGCATGGCAGGACTGACATATGAGGAGAGACTGGATCGACTGAGCCTGTATTCACTAGAGTTTAGAAGAATGAGAGGCGATCTCATAGAGACACATAAAATTCTGACGAGATTGGACAGATTAGAGGCAGGAAGAATGTTCCCGTTGCTGGGGAAGTCCAGAACCAGGGGTCACAATCTAAGAATAAGAGGTAAGCCATTTAGGACCGAGATGAGGAGAAACTTCTTCACTCAGAGAGTTGTTAACCTGTGGAATTCTCTACCGCAGAGAGTTGTTGATGCAAGTTCGTTAGATATATTCAAGAGGGAGTTAGATATGGCCCTGACTGCTAAAGGGATCAAGGGGTATGGAGAGAAAGCAGGAAAGGAGTACTGAGGTGAATGATCAGCTATGATGTTATTGAATGGTGGTGCAGGCTCGAGGAGCTGAATGGCCTACTCCTGCACCTATTTTCTATGTTTCTATGAAAAGCTGCTTTTCAGCGCATGCATGTTGTGCGCTGAAAACCAGCTTTTCTGATGCCTTCCTGGGTCTGTAGAAACTTTGTACAGACCCGGGGAGGCCGGGATTTCTGGGCCAATATCCCCTGATAGGAGAAAGGCCAGCTTATTTGAATATATTACTTGTGCTCCTGGTGCATCACTCATTACATGCTGGGAGGGCCGGGCGAAGGGAATGCAATTTCACGCAATAGGAGTCAGTGAAGGGCTGCCGACTGCAGAATACTGGGATGTTTTTCAGCAAAGGAAGGTAGTACTGGTATGGAAAAGAGGGGCATAAGGGGGGGGGGGAAGAGAGAATGACCTGGCAGTGGAATTTTAAAAAGAACAGTTAGCTGTGTGACTAGAAAATTGTTCAGTTAATCCTGTCACATTATGGGGACAACCCCCAATTTGAATAATTTTCACATGCCTAATAAATATGCAAAATACGCATAGCCTTTCCAGAGCCCTTCATACTGGTCAGCTGCATTAGGCTGTGAGGAGACCACTGAGCTTGGGAGCCTGCTGAATCAGGTGCCTACCATCACATTATCAGCTCTATATAAGGCCTTCCAGCACTGAAACCCTTTTCACGTGATGGAATTTCTTTGATATGATATTTGCAAAAATTTTTTCGATCACTGATGTGCAGGTGAAGTTTTTTTGTATACATAATAATGTAAGTGGCACCACTTAAGTTGCTGTATTTTTTTAATGCACCATAGAATGCACTGGAGACCTAGAAAGTCTGGGTTAACTAATCAAAGCTGGCCAAACAGTTGACTTCAGTGGCTGTGGACTTGGGATTGAAAAAAATCAAACAGGATCCTTAAGCTTTGATCACCATCTAATGACTCCTGTTGGAAAGTGCATGAAAGTGGATATTGGGTGAGGACAGTTTTTGTGACTGCGATCCTGTCAATGTCAAAAAGCCTGCTGACACTCAGGCCCCAAACATTTGTGGACCTTTGATCCAAGTTTCCTACACTTTCTACATTACTACACTTCAAAAATTACTACAATTCAATTGCTGTAAAGTGCTTTGGAACATCGGGTGGTCGTGAAAGTCTTTCTTTTTTACAAGTGTAAGAGCTGGGACTGCCAATGGGAACTTGCATCTCTGACCATGCCAGAACATGCAGGATCAGGGGGGTGTTCCCTTATCAGCATGACTTTAGGCCACCAGCATAGGAACAAAAAAATTAGGGTCCATCAGCCCTTTTATTAAGGGGATCAAAAAAGAAAAAGAAACACAGCAAAATATTTGTGGGTCCAAGCCAAGTCCAAGATCGAGACCCCGAAGTGGGCCCTATTTCTGACAGACAACAGGCTGGTAAGTCTCCTCTCACTTAGTGTACCAGCTTATTGGCAGATTCTAAGGCCAGAGTTGAGGAAACACCTGGTCTGCAAGTCTCTCAGCTACACAACCTCTGACACAGGTGACCTTGTGTGGCGATTCTGTCCAAACAAGGCCCTGCCTATATTGGCAGTGCAGCCTGGGTCTCACAGCAGGAATGCACCGGAAAGCCCTTGGATTTTCATGGTCTCTGTCTAGGATCACAAAGGAGGAATGATTGAGGCACTGGAAAGCTGCCAATGCCTGCAGAACCAAACCAGAAACAGTCAGCACCTTCAGTAGAGGAGGATAGAAAAATGAAAGACAAAATAAATGTACACTGGCAACTGCCTGCATGTCAATGTATTGTGAGACTGTGCTGAATACTACTCTGCTGCTGTGGAAGAGAGTACCAGGACCTCAAAATTCACTCACCAAATGGTCTATTGTAAGCTCTTTCCCCACTTTAATGAGTGGAGAGATAAAAGGGGAGAAATTGGCCCCCTTTACGCCTCCAGTTAGCTCCTCCGATGGGCGATAAGGGGGTCCAAATGGGTTCCCGACTGGATGCCCTCGAACTTCCCTGATAGTTTTGTGCTGGGCGAAGACTTACCGCCTTGGTCCCTAGCACCCCATTGATCATGATGTCAAAAGGTGCACAGTGCCCCATTAACGCCCTGGATCAGAAATTCCCACTCGCCCCCTGCTTGAGTGCCTGCCATCAACAACGGCAGGAAGAGAAGGTGGTATGCTGTCGGATGGTCGCTGGAGGAGCGGTATTTAAAGGCGTCAACATCCGGTTTATTTGTAGTCGGCAAAGAATGCTGCTTTGTTAGTTTGAGATAGGCAAACAGCCATTTTGAGCGATTTCGGTGTTTTTCACTTTCAGGAGTCTTCTGCCTCATAAAAATTATTCAATATAATTCAGGTGAGATTTAAAAGTGCAACATTTCCATACGTTAATGGAGGCTGTACTGGCAATGGACCTCACCCTTCAACATCAACGTTGGAGGCAGCAGAGGCAGAGAGATAGATTGCAAAATGTGGCTAGAGGGAGGAGGGCCAACAGGGCTCTCAACAGGAGGCCTTACCCACCTAGGGTATTCCGGGAGCACTTCTATATCAAGTTCACAGTTCTTACTGTCTTAAGGAGGCTCTGCGTCTCCAAGGATGTGGTCACAGAGCTCTGCCACCTCTTGCCACCAGACCTCCAGCCTCAGACCAGCTCTCTCAATGGCAGCCAAGGTTACCATCGCCCTCAATTTCTATGCCAGCAGATCCTTCCAGTGGGCAACAGGAAACATATCTAACATATCGCAGTTGGCCGTGCATTGCTGCATCTGCGAGGTCACAGATGCTCTCTACAGAGGGAGAAGGGACTGCATTTCCTTCCCCATCACCAGAGAGAAGCAGCAGGAGTGTTCATGTGACTTTGCCAGGATAGCGGGCTTCCCCATGATGCATCATCATCATAGGCAGTCCCTCGGAATCGAGGAAGACTTGCTTCCACTCCTGACGTGAGTACTTTGATGGCTGAACAGTCCAATACGAGAGCCACGACTGTCACAGGTGGGACAGACATTCACCGAGGGAAGGGTTGGGTGGGACTGGTTTGCCACGCGCTCCTTCCGCTGCCTGCACTTGACCTCTTCACGCTCTCGGTGTTGAGATTCGAAGAGCTCAACGGCCACTGGGATGCACTTTCTCCACCTAGGGCGGTCTTCGGGCAGGGACTCCCTGGTATCAGTGGTGATGTCACACTTTACCAGGGAGGCTTTGAGGGTGTCCTTGTAATGTTTCCGCTGCCCACCTTTGGCTCATTTGCCGTGAAGGAGCTCCACATAAAGCATTTGCTTAGGGAGTCTCGTATCTGGCATGCGAACCATGTGGCCTGCCCAGTGAAGCTGATCGAGTGTGGTCAGTGCTTCAATGCTGGGGATGTTAGCCTGGACGAGGACACTAATGTTAGTGCACCTGTTCTCCCAGGGGATTTGCAGGACCTTACGGAGACATTGTTGGTGATATATCTCCAGCGACTTGAGGTACTTCGTCCATGCCTCTAATCCATATTAGGGCGGGTATTACTACAGCCCTGGAGACCATCAGCTTGGTGGTAGATTTGAGGGCCTGGTCTTCGAACACTCTTTTCCTCAGACGGCCGAAGGCTGCACTGGCGCACTGGAGGCGGTGTTGAATCTCCACATCAATGTCTGCTTTTGTTGACAAGAGGCTCCCGAGGAATGGGAAATGGTCCACGTTGCCGAGGGCCACGAATCTTGATGACTGAGGGACAGTGCTGTGCAGCAAGGACAGGCTGGTGGAGGACGGATGTTAAGAGTAAGGCTCATACATTCATATGCCTCAGTGAATACATTGACTACATCCTGGAGTTCAGCCTCAGAATGTGCGTAGACGCAGGCGTCCTCCGCGTACTGTAGCTCAACGACAGAGGTTGGGGTGATCTTGGACCTGGCCTGGTGGCGGCGGAGGTTAAACAGCTTCCCACTGGTTCTGTAGTTTAATTCCACTCCAGCGGGGAGCTTGCTGGCTGTGAGGTGGAGCATGGCAACGAGGAAGATTGAGAAGAGGGTTGGGAGCAATGACGCAACCCTCCTTGACCCCAGTCCGGACGTGGATTGGGTCTGTAATGGATCCTTTGGTAAGGATCATGGCCTGCATGTCGTGGAGCAGGCGAAGGATGCTGACGAACTTTTGGGGGCATCCGAAACGGAGGACGCTGCTCCATAGGCCCTCGCGGTTGACGGTGTCAAAGGCCTTTTGTCAGATTGAAAAAGGCCATGTATAAGGGCTGGCACTGCGCCCTGCATTTTTGCTGCAGCTGTCATGCTGCAAAGATCATGTCCGTTGTGCCCCGTAGGGGACGGAATCCGCACTATGATTCCAGGAGGAGCTACTCGGCCACAGGGAGAAGACAATTGAGGAGAACTCGAGCAACAACTTTTCCAGTGGCTGATAGCAGGGAGATTCCCCTGTAGTTGCCGCAGTCGGACCTGTCCCATTTTTAAAAGATGGTCATGATCACTGCATCTCTGAGCTCTCCTGGCATGCTCTCCTCCCTCCAGACGAGAGAGATGAGGTCATGTATCCATGCCAACATGCCTCTCCACCATACTTTAGCGCCTCTGCAGGGATTCCATCCGCACCTGTAGCCTTGTTGTTCTTGAGCTGTTTTATGGCTTTGCCTACCTCGTGCAACGTTGGGGTTTCATTGAGGTGGTGGCGGGATGAAGTCGAGAATACTCGAGTCAAAGGCAGAGTCTCGATTGATGAGATCTTTGAAGTGCTCCTTCCAGCGGGCTCTGACAGCCTCGGTGTCCTTGATGAGCGTTTCCCCGAACTTGGCCAGGAGTGGGGTGGGGCCTTGGGAGTTTGGACCGTAGGTAGTCTTGACTGCAATGAAGAATCGTGGCTGTCGGCCAGTTGTTGTATCTCCTGTGCTTTCTCCATTCACCACCTGTTCTTTAGGTCCCAGGTTTTTTGTTGGACCTCAGCCTTGAGCCGTCTGTAATGTTGCTTTGCTGCTCCCCAGTTGGGTTGTTGCTTGAGGCTCAGAAATGCTCTGCACTTGCGATCTATTAGTTCTTGGATCTCCTGATCATTTTCATCAAAACAGTCCTGATGTTTTCTGGTTGAGTGACCAAGTGTCTCTTCACAGGCACTGGTTATAGAGGCCTGGAGGGCAGACCAAGCGCTGTGGGCATTCAGCATCTCAGGATCATTAAGACACGCCAGGTTAGCTGTGAGGCGCTGGCTGTATCGGGCTCTCTTAGCTGGGTCTTTAAGTGCCCCAGCATTGACTTTTTTGCAGCACTGCTTCTGCTGTCCCCTCTGTTTTGGGGCTATGTTAATGTCGATGATGGATTGGATTAGACAGTGGTCCATCCAGCAGTCGTCAGCTCCTGCCATGGCACGGGTGATGCGCACATCCTTGCGATCCCTGGCTTGGACGATGACATAGTTGAGCAGGTGCCAGTATTTGGAGCGAGGGTGTTGCCACGATGCCTTGTATTTGTCCCTCTGGTGAAACAGGGTGTTGGTGATGAGGAGTTCATGTTCTAGACATTTTGTCAGGAGTAGGGTATTGCTGGAGTTGGCTTTCCCTAACCCCTCTCTGCCAATCACGCCTGCCCAGAGGACTGTGTCTTTGCCGACCCTGGCATTAAAGTCACCTAGGAGGATCAATTTGTCGCCTGAGGGGACGCGGGACAGGGATGTCTCGAGCTTGGAATAAAAACCCTCTTTAGCCTCATCCGTTGCATCGAGTGTTGGGGCGTACACACTGATGACTGTGGCGCATTGGTTCCGGGATAGGGTAAGACGAAGAGTCATGAGGCGTTCGTTAACCCTGCAGGGAGTCTTTGAGGCAGTCGACCAGCTCATTTTTGACGATGAAGCCGACTCTATGAAGGCGGATTTCTTCCTCTGGTTTTCCTTTCCAGAAAAAGGTGTAACCTCCACCTTGTTCCTTGAGCTAGCCTTCCCCTGCCCGCCGGGTCTCGCTTAGGGCGGCGATGTCGATGTCAAAACGTCTAAGTTCCCGGGCAACTATGGAGGGGCGGCGTTCCTGCCTGTTGCTGTTGGAGTTGTCCATGAGGAACCTGACGTTCCAGGTCCCGAACTTCATATTAACGAAGTGGAAGATGCCTGTGCGTGAGTTCTTTTAACGTTGGGTGGCCGCTGCACACCGGCTACCACACAGGCTTAGCTGAGCAAGGTCTTCGTCTAGTGGCAAGTGGGTCCAAGACGACTGGAGACCAGGCACTGCTGTATAAGCATAAATGCCTACGGCAAAGTGATGGCCGCAGGCTCAGCGCCGAGTAGTGCCATTGATGGTCGGTGGCCCGAGGCTTGGTTGGCGGGGGGCAGGCATTAGAAAGGTTAGCTGTCTGCTGGAGTTCCGAGGGATGTTTTAAAAAGTTTTTCTGAAGTTTCCAAAGTTATAAAAATTTCTCCAAGGTTTCCAAGTTGTTGAAAAGCTTTTCCAAATTGTTTTAAAAGTTACTCAGGTTGATTAAAAGTTAAAAAAAAATAGATTAAAAGTTGATTAAAAGTCTAAAGTTTAAGTCAGGTTACTCCCTTGGCACTGCTCCATGGGCGCCGCTAGCCCTCTGTTGTCCTGGACCAGCTCCGGAGTCCCTTCAGCCGGTTAAACGCCGGTCCCGGAGTCCCTTCGGCTGGTTAAAAGCCGGCCACGGAGTCCCTTCGGCCAGCTCGGAGCCGGCCTCGACATCGACCACGGACTCCTGGCGGCCCAATCTACGTGTTATTTCTGGGTCTGTTGTAGAGTAAGGATGTTGTAAAGTCCTTACTCTACAGCATGAAACCACATGAGGCACCTTCTGGGGACAAGGTCACTCTGTGACCTGAACTCTTTATTCACAGGACTCCAAAGACAGTGACCCTGCGTGGGACCACCTTTTTTATACCTGAGTGATCAGGTAAGGAGTGTCTCCCACAAGTTCACCCCTTGTGGTCAAGGTGTGCATCTAGATTTAGTGTATACAGCAATACAGTGGTGTTACATTGTGGTTACAAACATGACAACACCTCCCCCGACAAAGTCTTATTAAAAGCATAGGTTTAGTCTTTCAGGTGGTCTGCGTTCTCTCGTGGAGCGTCGCAGTTGGGGCTCTGATTGTTGGACACTGACGTGAGTGTCTGTCACCTGTGGTGATTCCGGCCTGTCCGGGCTGACCGCAGGTAATGTGCATTCTTCTGATTGCTCTTGTTGCTCGTTCACTGGCGGTGTGGTGAGCTCCATCTCATGGTCTTCTTCAGGTACCTCCGTGTCAATGCTGAACCTTTTTTTTTAAACTTGGTCCAGATGCTTATGGCATAGCTGACCATTGTTGAGTTTTACCACGATGACCCTATTCCCCTCTTTGTCAATTACAGTGCCCTCAAGCCATTTGTGCCCCATGGCGTGATTGAGGATGAATACAGGATCATTTCGTTCTATACATCTCCCCCTCGCATTACGGTCATGGTACCCGTTTTGTGACTTGCTTTTGCCCTCAACTATGTCGGTCAGGACTGGGTGAATGAGGGACAACCGAGTTTTGAGTGTCCGTTTCATTATTAGCTCTGTGGGCGGGACCCCCGTGAGCGAGTGCGGTCAGGATCTATAGGCCAGCAGGAGGCGCGATAGGCGGCATTGTAGGGAGGGCCCTTGAATCCTGAGCATACCTTGCTTGATGATTTGGACCGCACGTGCCGCCTGGCCACTGGAGGCTGGCTTGAACGGTGCAGTCCTGATGTGGTTGATGCCATTGCCCGACATAAACTCTCGAAATTCGTAGCTTGTGAAACATGAGCCATTATCACTAACCAGGATGTCTGGCAAGCCATGGGTTGCAAAGATCGCACGTAGGCTTTCCACGGTGATGGATGACGTGCATGAATTCAGAATGATGCACTCGATCCATTTCGAGTACGCATCGACCACAATAAGGTAACATCTTACCCATGAACGGACCCGCGTAGTCAACATGAATGCGTGACCATGGCCTGGTGGACCAGGGCCACGGGCTGAGCAAGGCCTCCCTGGGGGCATTACCCAGCTGGGCACACGTCGTGCACCTGCGAACACAGTGTTCCAGGTCTGAATCAATTCCAGGCCACCAAACGTGTGACCGGGCAATGGCCTTCATCAGCACAATGCCTGAGTGCTCGCTGTGGAGTTCCCTGATGAATGCCTCCCTGCCCTTCTGGGGCATAACTACCCGGCTGCCCCATAGTAGGCAGTCGGCTTGGATGGAGAGCTCATCCATCCGTCTGTGGAATGGTCTGACCTCCTCAGGGCACGCTCCGTGTGCGGGCGCCCAATCCCCAGTCAGGACACATTTCTTAATCAAGCAAAGGAGGGGATCTGTTTGTCCAGATTTTGATCTGGCGGGCTGTGAGGGGGGAGCCTGCGCTGTCAAAGGCATCGACAGCTATGACCATCTTGGAGGCTTTGCTCCGCTGCCCCAGTGGTGGCCAGTGGAAGCCTGCTGAGCGCGTCAGTGCAATTTTCAGCGCCGGGCCGGTGCCGGATGGAGTAGTCATAAGCAGCCAGCGAGAGAGCCCATCGCTGTATGCGAGCTGATGCGTTGGCATTGACAGCTTTGCTGTCTGACAACAGGGATGTTAATGGCTTGTGGTCCGTCTCTAATTCAAACTTCCGACCAAATAGGTACCGATGCATTTTCTTTACACCGTAGATACATGCAAGCGCTTCCTTCTCGACCATCGCATATCCCCGTTCTGCTTGAGAGCGCGACCTGGAGGCATAAGCCACAGGTTGTAGTTGCCCCTCAGCATTGCCCTGCTGCAACACGCACCCAACCCCATAGGACGATGCATCACATGTCAGAACCAATTTTTTACAGGGGTCGTACAGGGTCAACAGCTTGTTTGAACAAAGTAGGTTTCGCGTCCAATCAAAAGCCCGTTCCTGACAGTCCCCCCAAAACCAATTGCAACCCTTACGCAGGAGCACGTGTAGTGGCTCCAACAACATGCTCAAGTTTGGCAGAAAGTTCCCGAAATAGTTCAATAGTCCCAGGAATGAACACAACTCCGATGTGTTGCAGGGCCTGGGTGCTCGTCGAATCGCCTCTGTTTTGGATTCGGTGGGCCGAATCCCATCTGCAGCAACCCTCCTGCCCAGAAACTCAACCTCAGGAGCCAAGAACAAACATTGAGACTTTTTGAGTTGCAGGCCCACCCTGTCCAATCGGCGTAGCACCTCCTCCAGCTTGTTCCTCGATGTCTCGACCCGTGATGAGGATGTCGTCCTGGAATACGATCGTTCCAGGAATGGATTTAAGCAGGCTTTCCATGTTCCGTTGAAAAATCGCGGCCGCTGATCGAATGCCAAACGGGCACCTGTTATAAACGAACAGTCCCTTGTGCGTGGTGATGGTGGTCAGTAGTTTAGATTCGTCGGCCAGTTCCTGGTCATATAGGCTGAATTGAGGTCCAACTTGGTGAACAGCTTGCCGCCTGCCAGCGTGTCGAAAAGATCCTCCACTCTCGGGAGCGGGTATTGATCTCGTAGGGACACCCGATTGATGGTGGCCTTGTAGTCGCCACAGATCCTGACAGAGCCATCCGCTTTTAGTACGGGAACGATGGGGCTCGCCCAGTCGCTGAATTCAACAGGTGAGATGATGCCCTCTCGCAACAGCCGGTCCAGTTCGCTCTCGATCTTTTTCCGCATCACATACGGCACCGCCCTGGCTTTGTGGTGCACTGGCCTGGCGTCCGGGGTGATGTGTATCACTACTTTAGTGCCTTTGAAAGTCCCGACGCCAGGTTGGAATAGTGAATCAAATTGTTGTAGGACTTGTGAGCACGAACTTCGCTCCACAGATGACATTGCATGAACATCCCCCCATTTCCAGTTCATCTCGGCTAACCAGCTTCTCCCCAACAGTGCGGGACCATTGCCCGGGACAATCCAAAGCGGTGGCCGATTCACTAATCCATTGTGGGTGACAGCCAACATTGCACTGCCTAGCACCGGAATGATTTATTTCGTGTAAGTCCGTAATTGTGTGTCAATATGTGCTAATTTGGGTCTACTGGCTTTAAGTGGCCATAGCTTCTCGAATTGCTGAACCCCCATGAGTGACTGGCTGGCCCCAGTGTCCAGCTCCATGCGTACAGGGATACTGTTTAATAAATCCCTCATCATCATTGGTGCCATTTGGTGTATGAACAGTGAATATTCACCACATGGACCCGCTGCACCTCGGCATCCATCGATTCGCTCCAAAGGTCATCCTGCCTCAAACAACCCTCTTCTGGTCCATCCGCCTCATATTAGTCTGGTTGCAGGCTTCCTGCACATTCGAGCTAAGTGGCCACTGAGATTGCAGTTCCTGCAGACAAACTGTTAAAATCTGCAAGATCTAGCTGAGTGTTTTCCCCCACACCTCCAGCATGAGTTAAAGTTTCCATTGTTGGGAACAACAAGGCTGTGGCCAGGCATTCCGTGCTGACTGTCCCTTTGACTGCTCTTAAGTACCCTATTGGTGGGTGTCAATGGCCCCATCCCGGGCCGCATTGTCCACTGTGATGGCGTGAATGTCCGTTCAGCCTGCCATTGTCTGTGTTGAAGTCCTGCTCTGAGGTCTATTGCTTCGGACTGCCCCTGCCTGCGGGGCTCTGAGTCGCATTAATGATGTTGACTCCCTGATCCATCGCCGCATTAGAGGCAGAATTGCGCGCGTATATTATTTTCGTCTCTTCCTCCCCCGCCATGGAAGTTTGAGCCATCAACGCCGCCGCTTCCAAGGTCAAATCCTTGGTCTCAATTCATTTGCGGAAAATTCCAGCATGACCAATGCCCTCGATAAAGAAGTCCCTTAGCATCTCCCCCCTGCAGGCGTCTGTGAACTTAGAGGCTGGCCGAACGCCGGAGGTCCGCTACGAAGACCGGAATGCTCTGTCCTTCATGACGTCGGTGGGTGTAGAATTTGTGTCGGGCCATATGTATGCTACTCGCCGGTTTGAGGTGCTCCCCGATCAATTTGCTAAGTTCTTCAAAGGTTTTGTCCGCCGGCTTTTCAGGTGCTACTAAGTCCTTCATGAGCGCGTAAGTCTTTGGTCCGCAGCTGGTCAAGAGATGAGCCCTTCGCTTGTCGGCCGCTGCATCCCCCAGCCAATCTTTCGTAACGAAGCTTTGCTGAAGCCTCTCGACAAAATCCACCCAGTCTTCCCCAACACAGTTCCGTTCCTCTGTGCTACCGGTGGCCAGTCTCGTGGGTCGTGAATTCCCGTTTGTCGTCGGCAATGTAAAGTCCTTACTCTACAACATGAAACCACACGAGGCACCTTCTGGGGACAAGGTCACTCTGTGACCTAACTCTTTATTCACAGGACTCGAGACAGTGACCCTGCGTGGGAACTCCCTTTTTATACCTGAGTGATCAGGTAAGGAGTGTCTCCCACAAGTTCACCCCTTGTGGTCAAGGTGTGCATCTAGGTTGAGTGTATACAGTAATACAGTGGTGTTACATTGTGGTTACATACATGACAGATGTGGTCTCCTGTATTGCCCTGGGGAGTCGGCAAGGCCCTGAGGTAGGGAGGTCGACAAATCTGCAAGGCCCAGGTCAGTGTGTCAGCGAGGCCCTGAGGTTGATGCAGGGTCTTTTCGGCCTGGGGTAGGTGTGATCTGGTGCGGGGTCCTTTCGGCCTGGGATAGGTGCAAACCGGTATAGGGTCCTTTCGGTCTGGGATAGGTACGAGCTGATGCAGGGTCCTTTCGGCCCGGGATAGGTGCGAGCTGTTGGGGGCTCCTTTCGGCCCGGTAGTGTAGTTACTGTTGTAATGCAGGAAACGCAGCAGCCAATTCAACACAGCAACTCCCCCACCGTGGTGCAGGGCGCCATTGACTGCACCCACAGCGCTTTGCGGGCACCGCATAACAATCCTGAGGTATTCAATAACTGCAAAGGCTACCATTAACTTAATGTCATCATCACCATAGGCAGTCCCTCGGAATCAAGGAAGACTTGCTCCCACTCTTAGCATGAGTTCTTAGGTGACTGTACAGTCCAATTCGAGAATCACAGTTTCTGTCACAGATAGGACAGATAGTCATTGAGGGAAAGGGTGGGCAAGAAACCTGATTTGCCGCACGCTCCTTCCGCCGCCTGCGCTTGATTTCTGCATGCTCTCGGTGACAATACTCGAAGAGCTCAGCGCCTTCCCGAACACACCCCCCCAACCCAGAGCGGTCCATGGCCAGGGACCCCCAGGTGTCATTGGGGACGCCGCACTCTATCAGGGAGGCCCTTAGGGTGTCCCTGCAATGTTCCCTCCGCCTGCCGCGGACAAGTTCCGAGCAGAGCGCCCGCCCTGTGAGTCTCGTGTCTGGCATGCGAACTACATGGCCCGCCCAACGGAGCCGACCAAGTGCGGCCAGTGCTTCAACTCTGGGGATGCTGGCCTGGATGATGACGCTAACGTTTGTGCGTCTGTCCTCCCAGAGGACCTGCAGAATCTTGCAGAGACATCGCTGGTGGTATTTCTCCAGCAACTTGAGGCGTCCACGGTCCACGTCTCTGAGCCATACAGGAGGGCTGGTGTTACTCTGGCCCTGCAGACCATGAGCTTGGTGACAGTTTTGAGGGACTGGTCTTCAAACACTCTTTTCCTCAGGCGGCCGAAGGCCGCACTGGCGCACTGAAGGCGGTGTTGGATCTCGTCGTCAATGCCTGCTCTTGTTGATAGGAGGCTCCCAAGATAGGGGAAGTGGTCCACGTTGTCCAGGGCCATGCCGTGGATCTTGATGTCAGGGGGGCAGTGCTGTGCAGCGAGGACAGGCTGGTGGAGGACCTTTGTCTTACTAATGTTTAGTGTAAGGCCTATGCTTTCATGCGCCTCGGTAAATACGTCGATAATGTCCTGGAGTTCAGCCTGTGTGTGTGCACAGACACAGGCATCATCCGCGTACTGTAGCTCGACGACAGAGGTTGGAGTGGTCTTGGACCTGGCCTGGAGACGGCGAAGGTTGAACAGCTTCCCACTGGTTCTGTAGTTTAGTTCCACTCCAGAGGGGAGCTTATCAGTTAGTGTGCGATCATATACAGCGAATCCTCACCGTCAATGTCCGCTATCCTCGCAGCAGCCATGGTGCCTTCATCCTGCGCCAGACCGGTGTGCCAGCTCTGTTCCAGCCATCACACGAAGCTCGGGGCTGGCTCCTGGGAGACGAGGGCGATCAGTTCTCCATCTGGCTCATGAGTCCCCTTTGCAACCCCAACACTCCTGCCCAGCACTCATATAATGATAGGAACATCATTGAGCAGACCATCAGAGTGCTCAAGCAACAGTTCCGCTGCTTTGACCGCTTGGGAGGAGCCCTGCAGTATGCGGTCAAGTAGGTGTCCCTTTTCGTCATTGCAGCACAACTTGGCCATCATGAGGGCGTAGTCATTGCCACCAGGCATAGTCTCACCACCTCAGGAGGAAGAAGAGGGAGATAAGGAGGACAAGAACGAGGCTGAGGAGGAGGAGGAACTGGAGGATGAACAGCACCAAGGGAGGAGGCAGCCACTCAATTGGCCTTGTGGAAGGGTGGTCCGTGACTGTCTCATCAGACTTTGGTTCCAATGAATTCGAGGCCACTTCCTGGTTGCTCAGCACGCCCCCATCATTTCATCAATTTCTCATAGCATATCACTACCCAAAGCTGAAATGAGTCACAGCACCAAAACTGCTGCATTACATTAATACATTTATCCAAATTCAGCAACCACATATATACAACAATATTAATTGATCACCTTTGTGCAAATCCTTACTTCCCCTCTTCACAGTGCATTTTCCTAATCTACTGCTCCTATGTAGTGTCTTCTCAGTGGGTGTAGCAGGGCTGGTGGAAGGCTGTGGAGTGTTGGTGCCAGAGACGACAGATGGTCTTGCAGGATGCCCTCCACCAGCTCTGGGTCTGGAAGGCTCGGCTGTACACTGCACCACCTCAGGATGGGCGGCGGCAGTCCGGGCTGGCTGGATGACAGGCAGCGACAAGTGCAATGGCGCAGTGGCAGTGGTGGGATCAGGAATGTTGTCATCCTGAGAGAGGACAGCTGATTCCTGCTCCACTGCCACTCCCACTCATGCTGCAACACTGTGAGATCCCCAGTTGATTGTGGTGGACCCAGCGACAATGGCAGCAGTCAGAGCTTGCGTGGCATCCAGCTGACAGTGCATGAGATTTGATGCCACCAACTATTGACTGCATGACAGCACTAAGACGTTGCATGGCATCCAGCTGAGACTGCATGAGACTGAATGCTACCAACTATTGTCTGCATTATAGTACTAAGACGTTGCATAGCTTCCGCCGATGCTGCAATGTAAGCTGCCACATTGCCAATGACACGCATCATGAGGTCTGGGTCTGCACGGTCTCTCTGGGTCTCACCGACATCCTCTGCAGAGTGGAATTGACGGGCTCCATGGTGTGTGCAGAGCTCTGTGCAATGTTGGAGATGGACTCCTCCATGCTCCTTACCGTTGCCGAGAGGCTCTCGGGCACCCTTGCGATTGCACCTATCATCTCAGAGTGCATGGCCAATGGCCATCACCCTTGTTGTGAACACCTCCCCATCGAGGTTCTCATTTGAGTCCTGTGCAAACTCACCCTCCGAGGAGCTGGCTCCCGAGCTACACTTTCCCCCTGGCCCTGTTGCAGCCCGTTCATCCCCAGTGCATCACCCAGTGTAGACCCCTTTACTAAACTTGCCTCTAAAGATCGCATAATGCTAGTATCTGAGGTGGTGTCTGTGGGTGAGAGATGCAGTGAATCGGCATTTTGTTCCTCCTCTTTCTCACTCGCACTGGGAGGCTCAGGGACAGGCTGGTCATCTGGTTGCTGATTATCTGAAAGAATAAAGGCACAAGACTTGCATTAAGGTGAGGGCAGCGGGGCAGGAGTGGAGCAAGGAATGCAGACAGTATCAGGAGCTAGAAAGTGAGAAAGACTTCTGGTATGAGGGAGAAGTGGGGTGAGATAAGGAGAAGGGATGAAGATACCGTTGTTGCCCCCAAGGGGATCGAGGTTGCCGACGGCCAGTGCGCCCACCACCTGGTGCCCAATGAGTCACAGCACTCGTTCCTCAAGGTCTATAAACTGTTGGAGATGTGAGACACCCCCACCTGTTCTCTGCTGCTCCCTCCTATTGTGGGCCATCTTGGCCTGCAAGAGAAACGAATGTGTGTGAGTGAGAGTGCAGCCATGTATTTGGGAGATGTAAGTGCCATAGTTGAATAGCTGTAATTGTAGGCAAGGCGTGAGATGTGGATGTGAGTTTTAGTAGTTGTAGATGCTTGATGGGTGAGTGGTGGTTTGTGCAGTGTGTACAGACTGAGGTTCAGATGCTGGTATGTAGAATCATAGAATGGTTACAGCACTAAAGAAGCCATTCGGCCCACCGACCCCGTGCCGGCTCTCTACGAGCATCTCTGCTAATCCCACTTCCCCGCCCTTTCCCCGTAGCCTGGCAATTTAATTTCTTTCAGGTACTTATCCAACTCCCTTTTGATAGCCGTGATTGAGTCTGTCTCCACCACCCTTTCAGGCAGTGCATTCCAGATCCTAACCACTCGCTGTGCAAAAGTTTTTTCTTGTCGCCTTTGATTCTTTTGCCAATCACCTTACATCTGTGTCCTCTGGTTCTCAACCTGTCTGTCAATAGGAACTGTTTCTCTCTCTCTACTCTGTCTAAACTCCTCATGATTGTGAATACCTCTATCAAATCACCCCTTAATCTTCTCTGCTCCAAGGAGAACAACAGCTTCTATAGTCTATCCATGTAACTGAAGTCACTCATCCCTGGAATCATTTTCGTATGTCTTTTCTGCACACTCTCTCAGGCCTTCACATCCTTCCTAAAGTGCGGTGCCCAGAATTGGACACAATACTCCAGTTGAGACCGAACCAGTGTTTTATACAGGTTCATCATAATTTATAAGAACATAAGAACATAAGAATTAGGAACAGGAGTAGGCCATCTAGCCCCTCGAGCCTGCTCCGCCATTCAATAAGATCATGGCTGATCTGGCCGTGGACTCAGCTCCACTTACCCGCCCTCTCCCCGTAACCCTTAATTCCCTTATTGGTTAAAAATCTATCTATCTGTGACTTGAATACATTCAATGAGCTAGCCTCAACTGCTTCCTTGGGCAGAGAATTCCACAGATTCACAACCCTCTGGGAGAAGAAATTCCTTCTCAACTCGGTTTTAAATTGGCTCCCCCGTATTTTGAGGCTGTGCCCCCTAGTTCTAGTCTCCCTGACCAGTGAAAACAACCTCTCTGCCTCTATCTTGTCGATCCCTTTCACTATTTTAAATGTTTCTGTAAGATCACCCCTCATCCTTCTGAACTCCAACGAGTAAAGACCCAGTCTACTTAATCTATCATCATAAGGTAACTCCCTCATCTCTGGAATCAGCCCAGTGAATCGTCTCTGTACCCCTCCAAAGCCAGTATATCCTTCCTTAAGTAAGGTGACCAAAACTGCACGCAGTACTCCAGATGCGGCCTTACCAATACCCTATACAGTTGCAGCAGGACCTCCCTGCTTTTGTACTCCATCCCTCTCGCAATGAAGGCCAACATTCCATTCGCCTTCCTGATTGCCTGCTGCACCTGCAAACTAACTTTTTGGGATTCATGCACAAGGAGACCCATCTCCTCTATCTGGGAGTCTACCTTAGCCCCGACGAGGAAGCCTGGCCGGCGAACTGGCAGGAGCTGGAGGCCAAGGTCGCCGCTCGCCTAGGGCGCTGGACAGGACTGCTCCGAGTGCTGTCCTACAGGGGTCGAGCGCTAGTCATAAACCAGCTGGTGGCCGCAATGCTGTGGTACCGGCTGGTCACTTTGACCCCTCCCCCTGCGTTTGTCGCCAAGATACAGAAGAAGCTGGTGGACTTCTTCTGGAACAACAGGAAGCACTGGGTCTCTGCCGCGGTCTTGAGTCTCCCGCTTGAGGAGGGCGGTCAGTCGTTGGTGTGCGTCAGCGCCCAGCTCGCGACTTTCCGTCTTCAGACCCTGCAGAGATACCTTTACGTCGAGCCCCCTCCTAGGTGGTGCGCTCTGGCGAGGTATTTCTTCCGCCAGCAGCTCGACCTCAATTATGACACGCAGCTCCTGTTTGTGAACTTGGGGGGTGCCAGGACCGCCCTCCGGGAGCTGCCTGTCTTTTACAGGGAACTCATCAGGGTCTGGAACAAAGTCTCCACCAAGCGCAGCTCTCCGCCGGCTGGAGTGGCGGCCGTCCTGCAGGAACCGCTGCTCGGGAATCCGTACCTCCACGGCCGAGGCTTTATGTGGCGGTCGGAAGAGAGGGCTGTGGCTGGTGAGGTGACCAGGGTCAGGGACCTGCTCGATGGCGGAGGAGCGGGCTGGATGGCGCCAGACACGCTGGCGCGGCGCCTAAATTCTGCCAACGTCCGCCACGCGGCCGATGCCATCGAGTCGCTAAAAACAGCTCTGGGCCCTGACTCCGTTAGGTGCATCGAGGAGGCTCAAGCACGTGGGGCGATCCCGTCCGAACTGACCCCCGTCCGGACGGAATTCCTCATCGGCGCCAAACCCCGGAACCTCCCTCGGGGGCCGGCGCCTCACAACTTGAGCCGCCTCGGGGAAATCCCCTCCGTGCCTTTCAATTCCGCGCGGAGGGGTTTCCTGTACGGGCTGCTCCTGCACACCCTCAACGGCCGTCCGGACACGCCATGGCGTACCATCTTGCCGTCCGGAGGAGGCGGGGGTCCCCGATGGAGGGCACTCTACGCAGGGGTCCTCCCACTATTCATCGGGGACTTGGCCTGGAGGGTGGTGCACGGAGCAGTGCCGTGCAATAAATTTTTAAGCCGGTTCACGGACTCCCAGGCCGCCTGCAATTTCTGCGGTCTGGAGGAGTCCGTGTTCCATGTTTTTATTGAATGCACAAGGTTGCAGCCCCTGTTCCATTATTTGAAGGGGCTGCTCCTGAAATTCTGGCTGCACTTCAGTCCCACTCTCCTGATCTTTGGGCACCCTGTGCGGAGGGGAGCGGGTAGGTCCGAAGGCCTCCTCGTAGGACTGCTCCTGGGCACGGCCAAGGGTGCCATCAGCCGGTCCAGGCAGCGGGCGGTCGAGGGGGTCGTTCAACCTGACTGCCTGCCTCTCTTCCGCTCTTACATCCGGTCCAGGGTGTCCTTGGAGATGGAGCACGCGGTGTCCACCGGTACGCTCGCGGCCTTCCGCGAGAGGTGGGCACCGGAGGGACTGGAGTGCATCATCACGCCCGGCAACCAAATTTTAATTTGATTTTACGTTTTTTAAGTTTAATTTGTTTTAATTGCCGGTGCTTTTAGTGTCCCCCTTCCCTTTTATAGGGGGCACTGGGGAAAATTGTGATTTTAGTGCCCAAAAAAAAACCAAAAAAGAAAAACACAAAAAAAACCAAAAAAAAAAGGGGGGGGGAAAAAAAAGGGCCTTGTAAATGTCTGGAGTGTCACCCAGGTCGGGTGGCACCATTTAATGTTTTTATGTTTTGCAGGTAAACTCAAAAGAGTTTCATGCACAAGGAGACCCATCTCCTCTATCTGGGAGTCTACCTTAGCCCCGACGAGGAAGCCTGGCCGGTGAACTGGCAGGAGCTGGAGGCCAAGGTCGCCGCTCGCCTAGGGCGCTGGACAGGACTGCTCCGAGTGCTGTCCTACAGGGGTTGAGCGCTAGTCATAAACCAGCTGGTGGCCGCCATGTTGTGGTACCGGCTGGTCACTTTGACCCCTCCCCCTGCGTTTGTCGCCAAGATACAGAAGAAGCTGGTGGACTTCTTCTGGAACAACAGGAAGCACTGGGTCTCTGCGGCGGTCTTGAGGCTCCCGCTTGGGGAGGGCGGTCAGTCGTTGGTGTGCGTCAGAACCCAGCTCGCGACTTTCCGTCTTCAGACCCTGCAGAGATACCTTTACGTCGAGCCCTCTCCTAGGTGGCGTGCTCTGGCGACGTATTTCTTCCGCCAGCAGCACGGCCTCAACTACGACACGCAGCTCCTGTTTGAGAGTGTGGGAGGCGTCAGGACCGCCCTCCGGGAGCTGCCTGTCTTTTACAAGGAACTCATCAGGGTCTGGAACAAAGTCTCCACCAAGCGCAGCTCTCCGCCGGCTGGAGTGGCGGCTGTCCTGCAGGAGCCGCTGCTCGGGAATCCGTACCTCCACAACCGAGGTTTTATGTGGCGGTCGGACGAGAGGGCTGTGGCTGGTGAGGTGACAAGGGTCAGGGACCTGCTCGATGGCGGAGGAGCGGGCTGGATGGCGCCAGACACGCTGGCGCGGCGCCTAAATTCTGCCAACGTCCGCCACGCGGCCGATGCCATCGAGTCGCTAAAAAGAGCTCTGGGCCCCGACTTCGTTAGGTGCATCGAGGAAGCTCAAGCACGTGGGGAGATCCTGTCCGAACTGACCCCCGTCCGGACGGAATTCCTCATCGGCGCCAAACCCCGGAACCTCCCTCGGGGGCCCGCGCCTCACAACTTGAGCCGCCTCGGGGAAATCCCCTCCGTGCCTTTCAGTTCCGCGCGGAGGGGTTTCCTGTACGGGCTGCTCCTGCACACTCTCAACTTTGCCATCCTCGCCTGCCGTCCGGACACGCCATGGCGTACCATCTTGCCGTCCGGAGGAGGCGGGGGTCCCCGATGGAGGGCACTCTATGCAGGGGTCCTCCCACTATTCGTCGGGGACTTGGCCTGGAGGTTGGCGCACGGAGCAGTACCGTGCAACAAATTTTTAAGCCTGTTCACGGACTCCCAGGCCGCCTGCAATTTCTGCGGTCTGGAGGAGTCCGTGTTCCATGTTTTTATTGAGTGCACAAGGTTGCAGCCCCTGTTCCATTATTTGAAGGGGCTGCTCCTGAAATTCTGGCTGCACTTCAGTCCCACTCTCCTGATCTTTGGGCACCCTGTGCGGAGGGGAGCGGGTAGGTCCGAAGGCCTCCTCGTAGGACTGCTCCTGGGCACGGCCAAGGGTGCCATCAGCCGGTCCAGGCAGCGGGCGGTCGAGGGGTCGTTCAACCTGACTGCCTGCCTCTCTTCCGCTCTTACATCCAGTCCAGGGTGTCCTTGGAGATGGAGCACGCGGTGTCCACCGGTACGCTCGCGGCCTTCCGCAAGAGGTGGGCACCGGAGGGACTGGAGTGCATCATCACGCCCGGCAACCAAATTTTAATTTGATTTTACGTTTTAAAGTTTAATTTGTTTTAATTGCCGGTGCTTTTAGTGTCCCCTTCCCTTTTATAGGGGGCAATGGGGAAAAAAGGTGATTTTAGTGCCCCCAAAAAAAAAAAAAAGAAAAACAAAAAACCCCCAAAAAAACCAAAAAAAAGAGGGCCTTGTAAATGTCTGGTGTGTCATCCAGGTCGGGTGGCACCGATTTAATGTTTTTGTTTTGCAGATAAACTCCAAAAAGAGTTTCATGCACAAGGACCCCCAGGTCCCTCTGCACCTCAGCATGTTGTAATTTCTCCCCATTCAAATAATATTCCCTTTTACTGTTTTTTTTCCCCAAGGTGGATGACCTCACACTTTCCGACATTGTATTCCATCTGCCAAACCTTCGCCCATTCGCTTAACCTATCCAAATCTCTTTGCAGCCTCTGTGTCCTCTACACAACCTGCTTTCCCACTAATCTTAGTGTCATCTGCAAATTTTGTTACACTACACTCTGTCCCCTCTTCCAGGTCATCTATGTATATTGTAAACAGTTGTGGTCCCAGCACCGATCCCTGTGGCACACCACTAACCACCGATTTCCAACCCGAAAAGGACCTATTTATCCCGACTCTCTGCTTTCTGTTTGCTAGCCAATTCTCTATCCATGCTAATACATTTCCTCTGACTCGGCGTACCTCTATCTTCTGCAGTAACCTTTTGTGTGGTACCTTATCGAATGCCTTTTGGAAATCTAAATACACCACATCCATCGGTACACCTCTATCCACCATGCTCGTTATATCCTCAAAGAATTCTAGTAAATTAGTTAAATATGATTTCCCCTTCATGAATCCATGCTGCGTCTGCTTGATTGCACTATTCCTATCTAGATGTCCCGCTATTTCTTCCTTAATGATAGTTTCAAGCATTTTCCCCACTACAGATGTTAAACTAACCGGCCTATAGTTACCTGCCTTTTGTCTGCCCCCTTTTTTAAACAGAGGCGTTACATTAGCTGCTTTCCAATCCGCTGGTACCTCCCCAGAGTCCAGAGAATTTTGGTAGATTATAACGAATGCATCTGCTATAACTTCCGCCATCTCTTTTAATACCCTGGGATGCACTTCATCAGGACCAGGGGACTTGTCTACCTTGAGTCCCATTAGCCTGTCCAGCACTACCCCCCTAGTGATAGTGATTGTCTCAAGGTCCTCCCTTCCCACATTCCTGTGACCAACAATTTTTGGCATGGTTTTTATGTCTTCCACTGTGAAGACCGAAGCAAAATAATTTTTTAAGGTCTCAGCCATTTCCACATTTCCCATTATTAAATCCCCCTTCTCATCTTCTAAGGGACCAACATTTACTTTAGTCACTCTTTTCCATTTTATATACCTGTAAAAGCTTTTACTATCTGTTTTTATGTTTTGCGCAAGTTTACCTTCGTAATCTATCTTTCCTTTCTTTATTGCTTTTTTAGTCATTCTTTGCTGTTGTTTAAAATTTTCCCAATCCTCTAGTTTCCCACTAACGTTGGCCACCTTATATGATTTGATACTCTCCTTTATTTCCTTGGTTATCCACGGCTGGTTATCCCTTCTCTTACCACCCTTCTTTTTCACTGGAATATATTTTTGTTGCGCACTATGAAAGAGCTCCTTAAAAGTCCTCTACTGTTCCTCAATTGTGCCACCGTTTAGTCTGTGTTTCCAGTCTACTTTAGCCAACTCTGCCCTCATCCCACTGTAGTCCCCTTTGTTTAAGCATAGTACGCTCGTTTCTGACACAACTTCCTCACCCTCAATCTGTATTACAAATTCAACCATACTGTGATCACTCATTCCGAGAGGATCTTTTACTTGGAGATCATTTATTTTTCCTGTCTCATTACACAGGACCAGATCTAAGATAGCTTGCTCCCTTGTAGGTTCTGTTACATACTGTTCTAAGAAACAATCCCGTATGCATTCTATGAATTCCTCCTCCAGGCTACCCCGTGCGATTTGAGTTGACCAATCGATATGTAGGTTAAAATCCCCCATGCTTTTGTACTCTATACCTCTATTCATGAAGCCCAGGATCCTGCATGCTGTTTTAACTGCTTTCTCAACCTGCCCGGTCACCTTCAACGATTTGTGCACATATAACCCTAGGTCCTTCTGTTCATGTACCCCCTTTAGGATTATACCCTTTAGTTTATATTGTCTCTCCTCGTTCTTCCTACCAAAATGTATTACTTCACACTTTTCTGCATTAATTTTCATCTGCCATATGCATATCCATTCCACCAGCTTGCCTATGTCCTCTTGAAGTCTATCACTATACATCCAGGTTTTGTGTCATCTGCAGATTTTGAAATTGTGCCCTCTACACCCACATCCAAGTCATTAATATATATGTCACGAAAAGCAGTGGTCCTAGTCCCGACCCCTGGGGAACACCACTGTATACCATCATCTAATGCCTCCAATGCCTGGTCGCTGAAATGGCAAGCTCTCTCCCTGGGAGTGGGATCAACAATGACCATCAGCGGATTCAGTTGCTTGTAGGTCGCCTTCACGGCCAGCAATGTTGATAATGAGGATCTGAACAATGATGGATCCTCCCCTTTAAGAACTGAAAGGAGCCAGTGTGAAGGATCGTTCCCGATTGCACTGCATCTGAAATTAATTATTGCTCTGATGGGAGAGCCCCTGCAGCACCCTACTGAGGTCATTAGTGCTTGATTTAGCGCTTGATTTCTTCCCTGGAGCGCTAACAGCCAATTTAGTGGAAGCTCAGAATCATTAGGGACGTTACTGAAATTCTAGCCCAAAGTAACTTGCCAGCTTCTTTCTAACAAAGTGATAAACTTGCATCACAAAGCCTTTATGCTTTCTTTCTTTTCCTACTGAAATCTTTTTTGACCTCTGACTCTTCCTTGCCCTACTCTCAAGTTCATCAAAAAAAACGGTTTACTCTTTTATAAAGTTAATGTACTTTGATTTAAATTCAAGAAACAAATATCGCATTCATCATCTATCTTTTGAAACTTTTTACTATCTCTGATGAGTAATTGCATATTTATTTTTTGAAACTGAGAAATCTCTTTCCATAGAATGGAAGTGCTTACTTTCTGTACTTGTATAAATAGGAGAGTTGACAGGGGCTTTTTGTTTGATAACCCTCCTTGGATGTCTTACTACATTAAAGGTGAGATATAAATGCAGGCTTATTTTTGGTGCTTTGTGCTATTTTCACAAGTAATGACCACTCACGCAACAAAGTGGCATTTGGTGAGGTCATCAGGTGTGTGGAATAAAACTGATACCTGGCATTCAGGTATTCAGCTCAGAATGCATTCCCCATCAGTCTCACAAATGGTTAGCTGTTTTCCCTCGTTACCTTTCTTATTTCCTTCATCACTGATGACTCTTTTTAGTTCCTTTTCATCCTTTGGTTCTTGAGCACCATGATCAAGCTGGCTGCTTGCCATTGTGGGTGGTTGGGGAACGGAGATAGGACCTGAATCTGGACTTCTGCTCACAGTTCCATCAGCAAACAGAATCTAGCAAAATATAAATTGTGAAATAAATTACAGAAAGTACTGTACTTACAATAAGGATGTACAATATTTACATTACTCACTGGAAATTGTCCATCGATACAGTAGATATGTCAGAATAATTTGCACAGATGTGTAAAACTATATTAAATATATAGGCCCGGAATTTGCGGTCGGGTTGACAATGAACTGTTAGTGTTCGCCATCATTCCGCCTTTGAAACTGCATGCGAAAATCCTGGAGTTGCAGTCAGTCAGTGACAGCTCCAACGCAGGATGTGCTGTGCTCCCCCTACAGAGCCAGCAATCTGTGAAATCAGACAAATCATTCAGCTCTTCTGCAGTATAAACGCTGACAAATTCCTCACTAAAAGTTAGACCCAAAGGGATTAGATGTAACTGGGGTTTTGACAGCGTTAACCTCGGTTTGGAAACATAATTTTAATTTTGTGATGTGAAATTTGTCCATTTTAATTAAAATTAAAATTTTTAAGAAACTTTTCAAAAATGTTTTACATTTTTTTTTAAGTTTGTCCATCTTTATTTCAGGTTTGCCTTTTCCCCATGCGAGAGCCACAATCTTTCTTTTGCTCTCTCCAACTATTTTAAAAAGTAAGAATTTTAAGAGCTTGCTTACCTCCTTGTTCACTGTGAGAATTTTGCATTTTGATTGGCTGCTTAGACAACCTGTTGACATCATAACAGTTCACACAAGGGGATTCCCACTACAGTTCGTTGATTTGAATTGAAGATCGGAAACCCGGAGATCTTGACACAGGGATTGCAGGATCCTTGTGCGAAGCATACTTCGGGACCAGCAGTGATGCCTTTGCTTCGCTGCTGAGTGTAAATTCCGGGCCATAGTCGTTGATTTCCTGTCGGGTTGCTCATGGAGTAAAAACAATTGTTCCCCTCTTGTTGTAGCGGTCTCTTCTTGTCTCCCATTCTAATTCTTTTTGTATCAAATTAATAACAGCCCAGATATGGGTGGGAATATTCAAAGCAGGCGATAATGACGGGGAGACTTTGTGGCCTAGAAATTGGATCGCACATCTCCCGATTTTCAGGCATGCGCTGCCCTGTGGTCGTCCAGGGTGCCCACCCGAAACAGGTGTACGGCCCATTGTCTATGCAAATCTATGTCTAAGGCCCCTTTCCTAAATTGGATTGCAACTGACACCGTGTTTACTGCAGTCAGTTATCAGCAGCCAAATTGACAGTCTTTTAAGGGACTGCTTGAGGCTGCCACTAAAAAGTAAATAATAAATGTTTTACTTACCTGAATGTAGATCCAGAAGGAGCAGGACAGTTCTTCCTGGCTCCTCATTACAACTACGGACCACTGCCTGTCACCACTTGCACCCCCTCTCGATTTCCTCCTCCCCGCCTCCCGCAAGCCACTACACCAACCCAAGGTAGGTTCAGTGCTGGCTTCCCCACTGACTGATCATCATCTTCGTAACTGGTGCACGGCCTTTTTGGGCCCTGCTGGTGTATTACACCAGTCACATCCTGATAATGCAAGAGGACCAAATCTGCGAGGTCCTCTTGCTCATCAGATTTAGTTTGGCCATTTGTAGTTTGGTGTGAACCAATTTCAAGGTCCATAGGTCACATTTCCTATTACTGTACCACCACAGCAATGCTGAATGCAAATAATGTCAACATGATACTGGTGCTTAATCATAGAACCATGGAAAATTACAGCATGGAAGAAGGCCATTTTGGCCCATCGAGTCTGTGCCTGTTGACAAAGAGCTAGGCAGCTTAATCCTACTTTCCAGCTCTTGGTCCATAGCCTTGTAGGTTACGGCACTTCAAGTGCATATCCAGGTACTTTTAAAAATGTGGTTAAGGTTTCTGGCTCTACCAAACTTCAGGTAGTGAGTTCCAGACCATCAACATCCTCTGGGTGAAACAAATTCCCCTTAATTCCCCACTAAACCTCCTATGATTAACTTTGAATCTATGCCCCTGGTTGTTGACCTCTCTATTAAGGGAAATACATCCTTCCTATCCATCCGATCTAGGCTGCTCATAAATTTATACACCTCAATAAACCCAGCCTATCGAATCTTTCCTCATTGCTAAAATTCTTCAGTCCAGGCAACATTCTCGTAAATCTCCTCTGTACCCTCTCTGATGCAATCACATCTTTCCTGTAGTGTGATGACCAGAACTGCACGCAATACTCTAGCTGTGGCCTAACTAATGTTTTATGCAGTTCAAGCATAACCTCCCTGCTCTTGTATTCTATGCCTTGGTTAATAAAGGCAAGTATTCCATTTGCCTTCTTAACCACCATATCTACCTGGCCTGTTAGCTTCAGGGATCTGTGGACACGCACTCCAAGTTCCCTTTGTTCCTCTACACTTCTCAGTGTCCTACCATTTATTGTGTATTCCCTTGCCTTGTTAGCCCTCCCCAAGTGCATTACGTCACACTTCTCTGGATTGAATTCCAGTTGCATCTGTTCTGCCCACCTGATCAGTTCACTGATGTCTTCCTGCAGTCTACAGCATTATTAACCACATGGCCAACTTTTGTGTCATCTGCAAACTTTTTCATCATACCCCCCATATTCACATCTAAATCATTGAAATATACCACACAAAGCAAGGGATTTAGTACTGAGCCCTGTGGAAGCCCACTGGAAACAGCCTTCCAGTCACAAAACCATCCATCGATCATCATCCTTTGCTTCCTGCCTCTTTTTGGATCCAACTTGACACTTTGCCCTGGATCCCATAGACTTTTATTTTCGTGACCAGTCTGCCATGTGGGACCTTATGAAAAGCCTTGCTAAAATCCATATAGACTACATCAAATGCATCGACCCTCTCGTTACCTCCTTAAAAAATTCAATCAAATTAGTCAGACGCGACCTTCCCGTAACAAATCCATGCTGACTGTCCTTGACTAACACGTGTCTTTCTAAATGTAGATTTATCCTGACCCTTAGAATTTTTTACAATAATTTTCCCACCACCGAAGATAGGCTGACTGGCCTGCAATTACTCGGTCTATCCTTTCTCCCTTTTTAAACAACGGTACAACGTTAGCTGTCCTCCAGTCCTCTGGCACCACACCTGTAGCTAGAGAGGATTAGAAAATGATGGTAAGAGTCTCAGCTATTTCCTCTCTTGCTTCCCTTAACACCATGGGGTACATTTCTTCTGGGCTTGGGGGTTTTAACACTTTTAAAGATGCTAAAACCCTTAATACTTCCTCTCTCACAATGTTTATTTCATCTAATATTTCTAATATCTAATATCTAATATTAATGTTGCTAAATGGTAGCAGAAAGCCCAGACCTGCCCATGTTGCACTTCATTAAGTTTTTTGATAGAAATGGTGGTCAGACTAAAATGTAGTCACCTTCCACTGTGTGCAGCAATGCAAATGATGGGTTTGGGATGGAATGACGTCATCTTCCTTAAATTACACTTTACAGTCTGTCCATGTAATGAACACCTGTATTTAACAGACATTTCTTGACTGCAGGGTCCGTGCCAGGAGCATTCAGCCCGACATAGCCTATCTGCAGAAATAGTGTGTCATAGAATCATAGAATCATAGAAATTTACAGCACGGAAGGAGGCCATTTTGGCCCATCGTGTCCGCGCCGGCCAACAAGTGGCTATCCAGCCTAATCCCACTTTCCAGCTCTAGGTCCATAGCCCTGAAGGTTGCAGCACTTCACGTGCACATCCAAGTACTTTTTAAATGTGTTGAGGGTTTCTGACTCTACCATCCTTTCAGGCAGTGAGTTCCAGATTCCCACAGTCCACTAATATCTAGTATTCACTGACTCTCAAAGCTACTTTTAACATTTTAAACAAATTATTCATTCATGGGATGTGGGCGTCATTGGCAAGACCAACATTTATTGCCCATCTCTAAATGCCCTTGAAAAGGTGGTGGTGAGCTATCTTTTTGTACCGCTGTAGTTTGTGTGGTGAAAGTGCTCCCATAGTGCTGTTAGGTTAGGAGTTCCAAGGATTTTGACCCAGCAATGATGATGCTGCCCTGAGGAACAACGATGTACTGGGGCTGAGATGATTGGCCTCCAACAACCACAAGCATCTTCCTTTGTACTAGGTATGAATCCATCCAGGTGAGAGTTGCCCCCCTCCCGATTCCCATTCACTCTCACCTCATTTCTGGAATTCAATTATTTTGTCCATCTTTAAATGAATCTTTGTCTCATTTTCTACAAGACCACTTTAAGTCAGTTAAAAAATATTATGCTTGCTACTAATGTTGCGTTGATTCAGGTAGATTTTCCAGTTCCACCTGTCAAAGCAACTGGGAAATATACTCTTGTGATAGTAACTACAGCTGTGTTCAACGGAACAGAATTGAAATAGGGAAATAGCTTTTAATACTTTGCAGATATAATTGAATAAATCAATAATGCATTACCTCAGTGGATCCATCCATCATGTATTTTACCACAGTTCCCTGGAGTGTAATGACTCTTGATGCCTCCTGCATGGCAGGCCATTTCCGTGCTGCCTCACAGGGCTGGGAGCCTTTAGTTTTAATAGGATAACTCTGACGCAGCAGTATTCTTTCTTCAGACATATCTTCATTTTTTATACCTTGAAATATCAAAGAAAGTTGACAATATGACAATGTTTAGGTATATGTAAACTTATGGGAAAACAACTGTAGCCTACGAGCACACTAATTAGTACAGCAAAATTGGTTGTGAATATTCTGCTCTATTCTCAGAGACATACTTTGAAAGCTGCCCACATAGCAGGAAGGGATTTAATATTTCTTCCTCTTGACCATAGTTGTTAAGAAGTTGTAGTTATGTTTGGAGAGTTGAAGTTAAAGCATGTTTTGCACACATGCTATGTATTACATTTGAAGCTGCAACATTCAGGGTACCGTGGCAAACTTTCTTAACGTGTTAAACTTTTCCTTACCTGTACCAATGACATGTTACCAGTTATCATGCACAACAGAGTTCTGAGGAGGGTGCCCCTCTGACCCAAAGAAGGTAACTCGTTTTTGCTTTACAGAGAGCTTTAAACTCATTAGTGTGGGGGGACAGGGTTTAGGTGAGCGGAAATTTAAAAAGCCAAAGAATAAGGAGAAGGCAATAGAGCAGGGTAACACTGGGGGAAATGAAAAACAGAGCATGACAGGAAGGGACAGAATGTATAAACATAAAAGTGCATCAGGAAGTGGGGTCAAAGCAGGAAAAAATGGTAAAAAAAACAAATTTAAAAGCTCTTTATCTGAATGCACGCAGCATTCGTAACAAAATAGATGAGTTGATGACACAAATAAGATACAAATGGGTATGATCTGATAGCTGTTATGTATGTAAGTAAACCTTACCAAAATGTAAGACTTGCCACTAGGGGGCATACCTGTGGGAGACCTAAGGGTCACCTGTGCACCCTGGGGCAAGCAGGTATAAAAGGTGACTCACCATGCTGCTTCCCCACTCTGGAGTCTGAATAAAGAGACCAAGGTCACAACAGTTTGAGCTTGCAATACAGTCCTGTGGATTTATTCTGAACATAACAAATTGGCGACGAGTAACGAATCATGAACTTTCACGGGGTAATGACTGCCGTTGGTGTTCTTGAGAGATTTGTTGAGTGTAATGATTGGGAAGCCCTCATTGAGCACCTCGACCAGTACTTTGTGGCCAACGTATGGACAAGGCTGAGATGGCGACCAAGCGCAGGGCGATTCTCCTCACCGTATGTGAGGCTTCGATATATGGCATCCTCAAAAATTTGCTGGCACCGGTCAAACCAACGGACAAACATAGAAACATAGAAAATGCAGGAGTAGGCCATTTGGCCCTTCGAGCCTACACTACCATTCAATATGATCATGGCTGATCATGCAACTTCAGTACCCCATTCCCGCTTTCTGTCCATACCCCTTGAGCCCTTTAGCCGTAAGGGCCACATCCAACTCCCTTTTGAATATATCTAACGAACTGGCCTCAACAACTTTCTGTGGTAGAGAATTCCACAGGTTCACAATTCTCTGAGTGAAGAAGTTTCTCCTCATCTTGGTCCTAAATGGCTTACCCCTTATCCTTAGACTGTGACCCCAGGTTCTGGACTTCCCCAACATCGGGAACATTCTTCCTACATCTAACCTGTTCAATCCCCTCAGAATTTTAAATGTTTCTATGAGATCCCCTCTCACTCTTCCAAATTCCAGTGAATATAAGCCGAGTCGATCCAGTCTTTCTTCAGATGTCAGTCCTGCCATCCCGGGAATCAGTCTGGTGAACCTTTGCTACACTCCCTCAATTGCAAGAGTGTCCTTCCTCAGATTAGGAGACCAAAACTGTACACAATATTCAAGGTGTGGCCTCACCAAGACCCTGTACAACTGCAGTAAGACCTCCCTGCTCCTATACACAAATCCTTTCGCTACGAAGGCCAACTTGCCATTTGCCTTCTTAACTGCCTGCTGTACCTGCATGCCAACTTTCAATGACTGATGTACCATGACACTCAGGTCTCGTTGCACCTTCCTTTTTCCTAATCTGTCACCACTCAGATAATATTCTGCGTTCCTGTTTTTGCCACCAAAGTGGATAACCTCACATTTATCTACATTATACTGCATCTGCCATGCATTTGCCCACTTACCTAACCTGTCCAAGTCACCCTGCAGCCTCTTAGCATCCACCTCACAGCTCACACTGCTACCTAGCTTAGTGTCATCTGCAAACTTGGAGATATTACATTCAATTCCTTCGTCCAAATCATTAATGTATATTGTAAATAGCTGGGGTACCAGCACTGAACCTTGCGGTACCCCACTAGTCACTGCCAGCCATTCTGAAAAGGACCAGTTTATTCCTACTCTTTGCATCCTGTCTGCCAACCAGTTTTCTATCCATGTCAATACATTATCCCCAATACCATGTGCTTTAATTTTGCACACTAATCTCTTGTATGGGACCTTGTCAAAATCCTTTTGAAAGTCCAAATAGACCATATCCACTGGTTCTCCCTTGTCCACTCTACTAGTTACATGTTCAAAAAATTCAAGAAGATTTGTCAAGCATGATTTCTCATTTATAAATCCATGCTGCCTTGGACTGATCCTGTCACTGCTTTCCAAATGCGCTGCTATTTCATCTTTAATAATTGATTCCAACATTTTCCCCACTACCGATGTCAGACTAACTGGTCTATAATTCTGTGTTTTCTCTCTCCCTCCTTTTTAAAAAAGTGAGGTTACATTAGCTATGCTCCAATCCATAGGAACTGATCCAGAGTCTATAGAATGTTGAAAAATGACTACCAATGCATCCACTATTTCGTGGGCCACTTCCTTAAGTACTCTGGGATGCAGACTATCAGGCGCTGGGGATCTATCAGCCTTCAATCCCATCAATTTCCCTCACACAATTTCCTGACTAATAATGATTTCCTTCAGTTCTTCCTTCTCGCTAGACCCTCGGTCCCCTAGTATTTCCGGAAGGTTACTGGTGTCTTCCTTAGTGAGGACAGAACCAAAGTATTTGTTCAATTGGTCTGCCATTTCTTTGCTCCCCATTATAAATTCACCTGATTCTGACTGCAAGGGACCTACATTTGTCTTTGCTAATCGTTTTCTCTTCACATATCTATAGAAGCTTTTGCAGTCAGTTTTTATGTTACCTGCAAGCTTACTCTCATACTCCATTTCCCCCCCTGCTAATTAAACTCTTTGTCCTTCTCTGCTGAATTCTAAATTTCTCCCAGTCCTCAGGTTTGCTGCTTTTTCTGGCCAAGTTATATGCCCCTTCCTTGGATTTAACACTATTCCTAATTTCCCTTGTTAGCCACGGTTGAGCCACCTTCCCCATTTTATTTTTATGCCAGACAGGGATGTACAATTGTTGAAGTTCATCCATGTGATCTTTAAATGTCTGCCATTGCCTATCCACTGTCAACCCTTTAAGTGTCATTCGCCAGCCTATCCTAGCCAATTCACGTCTCATACCATCGAAGTTATCTTTCTTTAAGTTCAGGACCCTAGTCTCTGAATTAACTGTCTCTGAATTAACTCTCCATCTTAATGAAGAATTCTACCATATTATAGACACTCTTCCCCAAGGGGCCTCGCACAAGAAGATTGCTAATGAATCCGTTCTCATTACACAACACCCAGTCTAGGATGGCCAGCTCTCTAGGTGGTTCGCGACATATTGGTCTAGAAAACCATCCCTTATATACTTCAGGAAATCTTCCTCCACCGTATTTCTACCAGTTTGGTTAGTCCAATCTATATGCAGATTAAAGTCACCAATTGATAACTGCTGTACCCTTATTGCACACATCTCTAATTTCCTGTTTGATGCCATCCACAACCTCACTACTACTGTTTGGTGGTCTGTACACAACTCCCAATAGCATTTTCTGCCCTTGGTGTTCCGCAGCTCTATCCATACAGATTCCACATCATCCAAACTAATGTCCTTCTTTACAATTGCGTTAATCTCCTCTTTAACTAGCAACACTACCCCACTTCCTTTTCCTTTCTGTCTATCCTTCCTGAATGTTGAATACCCCTGGATGTTGAGTTCCCAGCCTTGGCCACCCTGGAGCCATGTCTCTGTAATGCCAATTACATCATATCTGTTAACAGCTATCTGTGCAGTTAATTCATCCACCTTATTACGAATGCTCCTCGCATTGAGACACAGAGCCTTCAGGCTTGTTTTTTTTAAAACACACTTTGTCCTTTTAGAATTATGTTGTTATGTGGCTCTTTTTGATTTTTGTCTTTGATTTCTCTGCCCTCCACTTTTCCTTATCTCCTTTCTACCCTTTGCTTCTGCCTCCATTTTATTTCCCTCTGTCTCCCTGCATAGATTCCCATCCCCCTGCCATATTAGTTTAAACTCTCCCCAACAGCACGAGCAAATGCTCCCCCTCGGACATCAGTTCCAATCCTGTCCAGGTGCAGACCATGCAGTTTGTATTGGTCCCACCTCCCCGAGAACCGGTTCCAATGTCCCAGGAATTTGAATCTCTCTCCCTTGCACCATTCCTCTTAACTATCCTGCTATTTCTACTCTGACAAGCACATAACACTGGTAGCAATCCTGAAATTACTACCTTTGAGGTCCTATTTTTTAATTTAACTCCTAGCTCCTTAAATTCAGCTTGTAGGACCTCATCCCGTTTTTTACCTATATTGTTGGTACCTATATACACCACGGCAACTGGCTGTTCACCCTCCCCCTCCAGAATGCCCTGCAGCCGCTCCAAGACATCCTTGAACCTTGCACCAGGGATGCAACATACCATCCTGGAGTCTTGATTGCAGCCGCAGAAATGCTCATCTATTCCCCTTACAATAGAATCCCCTTCCACTACAGCTCTCCCACTCTTTTTCCTGCTCTCCTGTGCACCAGAGGTACCTCTGGTGCCATGGACTTGGCTGCTGCTGCCTTCCCCTGATGAGCCATCTCTCGCAACAGTACACAAAGCGGTATATCTGTTTTGGAGGGAGATGACCGCAGGGGACCCATGCACTACCTTCCTTCCACTGCTCTTCCTGCTGGTTACCCATTCCTTTTCTGCCTGTGTAACCTTTACCTGCGGTGTGACCAACTCACGAAACGTGCTATTTATTCATGATATCCTCAGCATCGCGGATGCTCCAGAGTGAATCCATGCGCAGCTCCAGTGCTGCAATGCGGTGTGTCAGGAGCTGCAGCTGGATACACTTCCTGCACACATAGTAGTCAGGGACACTGGAAGCGTACCTGATTTTCCACATATGACAGGTCTTACACAGAGCTGTGTACGCTGGTTAGGGAATATCTCAAGCCAAAGGAGAGCATCCTGATGGCCAGCTATCGCTTTTGCATGCACCATCGCTCTGAGGGCCAGAACATGGCAAGTTTTGTCGCCGATCTAAGATGCCTTGCGGAACAGTGCGAATTTGCAGGATCCTTGGGGGAAATGTTGTGGGACTTTTTCGTGCTTGGAATTGGCCATGAGGCCATTCTTCGCAAACTGCTGTCTGCTGAATCTCTAGATCTGAGCAAGGCCATCACGATTGCCCAAGCCTTATATCCACGAGTGATAACACAAAACAGATATCTTCACAGAATCGAAGCTCATCAGCAAGTACTGTGCATAAAATAATGTTTTCAGCAGGCAGAACAGCGCAGGGCAGGGCCCACATGACTGCAGAGGCCAGACCTAGGCTAGAGTGACTCAAGAGTCCGCCATGGGGCGTGAATGCGTATCCATTAGCACCATGTTGGCGCTGCGGGGGCAGCCATAGAGCACATCAATGTTGATTCAAGCCCTGTGTGTGCAAGGGCTGTGGAACAATGGGGCACCTCCAGCAAATGTGCAAATGATCTCTGACTCACCACGTGGCAGAGTCAGGAGAGGACGACCGATCCAGCGAGGATCACGACAAACGAGCAGAAGAGGCAACTGAACCAGAGGATGAAGACGAAGTATATGAGATTCACACCTTCCACCAAAAGCCCTCCGATAATGTTAAAAGTTGAACTTAACAGCACTTAAGTCTCCATGGAATTGGACACGGGGGTGAGTCAATCAGTTATGAGCCAGAAGGCATTCGAGAGGCTGTGGGGTGATGAAGTACAGCGACCTAAGCTGATCCAGATTCAGGCAAAGCTGCGCACCTACACCAAGGAACTGATATCAGTTATTCGCATTGTGGACATAAGAGTATCCCATGAGGGAGCAGTGCACGATTTACCACTGTGGATTGTTTCAGGTGATGGGCCAACACTGTTTGGTAGGTGGTGGATGGGGAAGATTCGATGGAACTGCGAAGACCTCCGGCGAACGACGTCTCCTCTTCTCAAAGGCGGAGAAAACCCCCACCTTTAGCTGAACCAGGCATCGAAACGCAGATCCATTTGCAGATCCCCGAGACACAGGCCGCTCATTACGACCACGAGGAGGTAAAGATCAACCGAGCAGCGGTACAGACGCAGTACCCACCACCCAAAGCCGACGACCTCTTCGCGACGATGGAAGAGGCTCCAGGTCGACCATGCAGAGTGGGACTCCGGCCGAAATGATCGGAATGAGTCTTCCCGATGCCAGAGGCAAAATCCCTGGGGAGGAAGATCGCGGCAGTCGGCATCACGGACACGGACGAGAGTGCGTCCAGACCACGGGACGAGAGAGCGTCCAGATCACAGGAGGTCGCCGCAATGAAACAGAGGAATGTGTCACCCAGCAAGGAAGACGACTGGGTTTGGGGTAAAGGTAAAGGGGCAGCCGCTGAGAAGGCCAGGAACCCACCACGTTGCAATAAGTTATTTGCACTATGTAACCCATGTGAGCGGTCTTTCACGGCCAATGATGTACCATTATATGGGGTCGGGGGGACCTTACAACAAGCCAAAGTAGTGGGCGAACACCAACCGGTCGTATATGTATCTGACAAAATACTTGTAACAAGTGATGTGCTATCACACGGGGTCGGGTGTGTTCTACAGCAAGCCGAAGTAGCGGGCAAGCCCCAAACGATTCAATAAGTTAACCAAGGCAGCAGCCTGTATTCACGGGACTAAAGAGACGTACCAAAGAGTGTCCCAATATGTGCTCGAGTCAGACAAGCTGCCCATCCCACAAGTTTGGGAGAGCAGAGGCACCACTATCAATGAGTTGTTTCGAGAATGTTTAACACTGTTTGTGCACTGTAACATGATCTGCCATGGGCCAGGCACCGAGAATGGTACTAATGCCCTCAGTTGGCCACCGTTGCCCACCACCGGGGTGGAAACGGCACAGCCTGCAGACCCACTCGCGGTCGTGGAAGTGCTGGAAAGCGAGGGGTCAACCGTAACGGCCCCCCAGTTTAGGACCTGGACCAGCCAGGATCCCACGTTACCGCCTGCCAAAGGTGAACTGTTAGACGGGATGTCGTAACCTATACGTCGCAGAGACGATAGGCCCATCCCAACGTTGCAAAGTAAGGCAGGGCGGCTACACACAGTCGGTGGTCGGGGGCCCCCATACTACGGCCTAGGATCCATGGGGACCACTAGGCTTCACGCCACTACCAAAAGTCTCAAAGCCATTGCGGTCATCCTGGGCTTGCTAGACCTCAGGGTCAGTGACAATAGCCCGGAACTGGCAGCCCAAATCACTAAACCTAGCACCACCAATGTCACGGTAGACTCCCTACAGACCCGGCTATCCTGGGTGCTACGCAGTCACCTGACAGAATCACTCAGAACCGAGCCTTCCGTAGGCCATCAGCAGAGAACGCACCTTGATCGCACGGCCCCCCACACAACATCAGAATAAGTGATGCAGATTGTGTTCAGGGCCCCAGTTAGGCCACAGGACTGCATTAGCCAAGGGGGGGGAATGGAGTGTATGTGATGAAAACAGAGCGTTTGATTGTAAAATCGTGTACTGGGCTAATGCGTAAAGCATTTGGATTAGACCAAACTGTGAACTATAGATAACCAGGAACCACTGTGAAAGGACCTGGCCCCCAGCGACCCACTAACACGATTGACTTCGCCGTCAACCACGAGGATGAACCCACCACGTCAGGACTTCAACCCAGGCGATCGAGCTGGGGACGCGGGGCGCCAGATCGCCTCAACTTACAAATAACTTGCACATAAGACTTTGGCGGGTAGTGATGTTATGTATGTATGTAAACCTTACCAAAATCTAAGACTTGCCACTAGGGGGCACACCTGTGGGAGACCTAAGGGTCACCTGTGCACCCTGGGGCAAGCAGGGATAAAAGGTGACTCACCATGTTGCTTCCCCACTCTGAAGTCACAACAGTTTGAGCTTGCAATACAGTCCTGTGGATTTATTCTGAACATAACAATAGCCATTACAGAGATGTGGTTGCAAGGTGACCAAGACTGGGAACAAAATATTCAGGGGTATTTGATAATTTGGAAGGACAGACAGAAGGAAAAGGAGATGGGGTAGCTCTGTTAATAAAGGATGAGATCAGTGCATTAGTGAGAAACTGTGGCCCTGAAATCCCAGTTTCTTCTTCCTGCGGGCGTTCGACTAAAAATAGGAAAAAAGCTGCGCACTTGCCTTTTGATCGAACGTTCGCCAGAGATCCTGGTCCTGAGGCTTCCTCTTCTTGCGCAATGGAGCGCATTCACGTTGGAACGTCCGTAGGAATCACGTGGGCCTGGACACCCAATCACGGTAAAATATTTTCTCATTCATAGTAATAGGAGTTTCATAAGTCCGAAACTCCTATTACTATGAATGAGAAACACCTCCAAACAACCAAAACACTACATAAAACATTAAAAAATACCTCATATAAATACATTATAGAAATTAAAGTTGATAGAAATGTTTTTGAAAAAGAAATATTTGCCTATTTTTTAAAAAAAGTTTTAATTATGATTTAAAATAAAATTACCTGAGTGGGCAGGGTTTTTAACATAAATATGTATTTTTAAATGTTATTTTAATATGTTTTTGATATGTTTTTAAACTCTTTCGCTGGTAAATGTAAGCAATGCGCTTGTTTTTACCAGGCGCAAGAGTTTTAAGGACATTCGCAGGGCAAGAGATGGGCAAATAGCACAATCTCTGCCGTGGAAATGTTCTTCTCCCCGAGATGCGGCCATCTGTCAAGCCAGAAACTTGACAGATTGGAAAAGCCGGTTTTCCACGCATGTGCCTTGCATGCTGAAAAACAGCTTTTCCAATGCCTTCCTGGGTCCATACGGACCCGGGGCGGCCGGAATTTCAGGGCCAATATTGGCTCAGAAGATCACGATGTTGAATCAGTTTGGGTAGAGATAAAGAATAATAAAGGAGAAAAAGTTGCTGGTGGACGTAGTCTATAGGCCCCCTAACAGTAGCTACACTGTTGGAGTATAAATCAATAAATAATAGAGGCTTGTAAAAAAGGAACGGCAATAATCATGGGGATAGTTTGCGGAACCAACCAGGGAGCAGGCTATCTTAGATCTGGTACTGTGTAATGAGGCAGGATTAATAAACGATCTCCTAGTAAAGGATCCTCTAGGAATGAGTGACCATAACATGGTTGAATTTCAAATTCAGTTGGAGGTTGAGAAAGTTGGATCTCAAACCAGTGTCCTAAGGTTAAACAAAGGAGACTACAAAGATATGAAGGCAGAATTGGCTAAAGTGGACTGGGAAAATAGTTTAAAGTGTGGGACAGTTGATGAGCAGTGGCAGACATTTAAGGAGATATTTCATAACTCTCAACAAAAATATATTCCAATGAGAAGGAAAGACTGTAAGAGAAGGGATAACTATCTGTGGCTAGTTAAGGAAATAAGGGATGGTATCAAATTGAAAACAAGGGCATACAATGTGGCCAAGACTAGTGGGAGGCCAGAGGAATGTGAACCTTTCAAAAGCCAGCAAAGAACGACTAAAAAAATAAGAGAGGGTAGATAGATTATGAAAGCAAACTAGCATGAAATATAAAAACAGATAGTAAGGGTTTCTACAGGTACATAAAAAGGAAGAGAGTGGCTAAAGTAAATGTTGGTCTCTTACAGGATGAGACTGGGGAATTAATAATGGAGAACTGGGAAATGGCAGAGACTTTGAACAAATATTTTGTATCAGTCTTCACGGTAGAAGACACTAAAACCACCCCAATAGTTGATTATCAATAGGCTATAGGAAGGGAGGAACTTAATGCAATCACTGTCACTAAAGAAGTACAGGCAACTGTCGATTATCCGTACACAGATCCAACGTGAAACCGTTGTAACGGGATTTAAAATTTTGTTGTGTACAAGTGAAAAGACTGCTCCAAATAATTTGGAAAAATCGCCTTCCAAACACTGAGCTCATTTGTATTTGCTCATTCTCTCTCTCACACACGCTCCCTCTCTCACACTCACACATTCTCTCTCAGTCACTGTAAAAATCACCCTCCTCTGCCCTTGCTTTGCTGGATATGTGTGTGTGTGTGTGTGTGTGTGTGTGTGTGTGTGTGTGTGTGTGTGTGTGTGTGTGTGTGTGTGTGTGTGTGCACTGCTGCAGCCGCTGTCTCTCGCTGACGTTGGGAACGGGGACAGTGCCGGCACCGGGTTCCAGGCACAGAACCTGTAAATGCATACTGGTAATGTCCATCTTTTGTTACTGTTTGTAGCTGATTGTATTGATTCATTAAAGTTTTAACTTATAAATGTAAACTCACCCTAACAATTGTATTTATTCATTAAAGTTTTACATTTAAAATGGAGACTCACCCTAATGGAAAAACCGTTTACCCGGAATAGCCCAATCCCCAAGGGACTCGGATAATTGAGAGTCGCCTGTAGTACTTAGTAAAATAATGGACTAAAGGCGGACAAGTCCCCTGGACCTGATGGTTTGCATCCTAGGGTCTTAAAAGAAATGGCTGCAGAGATAGTGGATGCATTGGTTATAATCTACCAAAATTCCCTGGATTCTGGGGAGGTCCCAACGGATTGGAAAACCGCAAATGTTATGCCCCAATTTTAAAAAAGAGGCAGACAGAAAGCAGGAAACTATAAACCGGTTAGCTTAATATCTGTCATTGGGAAAATGCTGGAGTCCATTATTAAGGAAGTAGTAGCAGGGCATTTAGAAAATGAGGAGGTTCGACAAGGCGGATGCAGAGAGCATACTTCCACTCATAGGGGAAACTAAAACTAGGAAACATGGTCTCAGAATAACGGACCGCCCATTTTAAAACTGAGATGAGGAGGAATTTCTTCTCTCAGAAGGTTGTAAATCTGTGGAATTCTCTGCCCCAGTGAGCTGTGGTGGCTGGGTCATTGAATATATTTAAGGCGGAGATAGACAGATTTTGAGCGATAAAGGAATAAAGGGTTATGGGGAGTAGGCAGGGAAGTGGAGCTGAATCCATGATAAGATCAGCCATGATTTTATCGAATGGTGGAGCAGGCTCGAGGGGCCAAATGGCCTACTCGTCTCCTATTTATTATGTTTGCTGCACCTCCCTCAGCCTGACCTAGACTCTTTAAAGAGAATAGCCCCCCCCCCGCCGGGCTTTCCTGGGCTCTTGTGCTACCCTCAGTCATTTCTTGCAAGCCAGTGCACTGAATTTCTACAGCAAGCTTCAAATCACCAAAATATGTGAGTGATTCTTTAAGCTTCTCCTTAAGTTTAATGCTGCACTAAAAATCCTGTCCCATGGTCTGCATGCTTTCAGTGGCTGGTCCAATCTGCAATGGAAGTTATTTAAATGAGTTGACTTAGCAAAATCTCAAAGCCCACTCCATACACATCTGATGCAAGTGACAATCGCACATTTTCAGGTTCACTGCCACTATGCCCCATCAGAAAATTAGATCCAGTGGGGTTGGTTGTTCTGAATACATGAGTGCAGAATTTGCAGTGGACGACACCCACAGCCTGAGCACCACAAATGGAAATGTTCCCTTGCATTTGCTTAGTATAAAGTTTATACCAAAGGCAATTCAAGTCATCATTTTAATTAAAACACAATGCAAATAAAATCAGAAGTTCGGTGGTAACATCAAAGCTATCAGAAGTCAAAAAGAAACTATGACGAAAAGCCACGTTAGGAGAGGGCGTAACAATCAAACAATGGGCAATAGGATATTTTCAAAAGACTGTAAATAAGTATTGACATTTTGAAATTAGCAGCAAATTTCTCCAAAAGGGAGCATGTCACCTCATAAATTATCCTTGGTTCTAAGCAATAAAGGTTCAAAATTTATATTAAATCATATAAATCAGAGTAGCTGGACAAATTCCTGAGAGTCGGTCAGTTATAGAAGTTAGGGGGAGTGGTACCAGTTTTTGATATCAGTTATTGCAGTCTCCTGGAGCTTGCTTGATTGCTTTTAGGGTTTAGAGGGAAATTTCCTAGAAATGTTTCCTAAACTGGTCTACAGTTTTCTCTGATTTTTTTTTGCCTTTCCTAGGATATTGATGTAGGATTTAGTCATTAATGAGGTAAAGGGTTAAGAACAGCCCTTTCCAAACTTCCAGGCCCATGAAATTCAAATAGGTCAGAATAGGATGGAGAGGTTCACTTGATTGGAATCCCTGTCACTGAACTCATTATCCACCCTCTCCACTACCAGTGCACTGTCACTGCAGAGTGCAGTATCTTCAGGATACACTGCAGCTACTCACCAAGATTACTTTGATAGTATCTCCCAACCCAACAATTTCTACCACAGTGATAAGGATAGTGATAGACTTCAAGAGGACACAGACATGCTGCTGGAATGGGTGGACATGTGGCAGATGAAATTTAACACAGAATGTGCGAAGTGATATATTTTGGTAGGAATAACGGGGAGAGGCAATATAAAGTAAAGGGTACATGTCTAAAGGGGATGCATGAACAGAGAGACCTGGAGGTATATGTGCACAAATCCAGGTTCACTGCCACTATGCCCCATCTGAAGGTGGCAGGGCAGGTTGAGAAAGCAGTTAAAAAAGCATACGGGATCCTGGGCTTCATAAATAGAGGCATTGAGTATAAAAGCAAGGCAGTTATGATGAACCTTTATAAAACACTGGTCCGACCTCAACTGGAGTATTGTGTTTAATTCTGAGCACCTCACTTTAGGAAGGATGTGAAGGCCTTAGAGAGGGTGCAGAAAAGATTTCAATTATGTGGATAGAATGGAGAAGCTGGGGTTGTTCTCTTTAGAGCAGAGAAGGTTGAGAGGAGATGTGAAGTGTTCAAAATCGTGAGGGGTCTAGATAGATAGAGAGAAAATTGCAGCACTACGGGCAGGGGAGTGGGACCAGCTGAAATGGTCTAGCAGATCCGGCATGGGCTCGACGGGCCGAATGGCCTCCTTCTGTGCTGTAACCATTCTATTCACTAAAAACAAGAGTAGCAAGATAAAGAGATCAACACCTTCAAATTACTTTCCAAGACACATACCACCCTGACTTGAACATATATTGCCATTTCTTCTTCATTGCTGGGTCAAAATCCAGGATATCCCTCCCTGTGGGAACACCATCAGCATGGCAACTGAGGTCAAGGGGAAAGCATATCACCACCTTTTCAGGACATCTAGGGATTAGCAATAAATGTGGCCTTGCATTTGTGTCGCCCACATCCTGAGAACAATTTTTTTTTTACGTAAAAAAAAATATAAGTGCAATGAGGAAGGCAGGATCGCCAAGTTGTGAGGGGGTTACATGTGGCCCACAGATCCCAGTTTGTAAACCCCTGGCCTCATCAAATTCAAAGATTGATGAAGCAGAACCTAAGTTAAGCCTTTGTTCAGTAGTAATGTATATAGTGTGCAATTATTCTCATATTGTTTAAGTTGGTGTGAGGAAAAGAATCAAAGAACAATAAGTTCCTTAATAAAAATTAAAGGGCTAGAATTTCCATAAAACCTACCAACTCCGGATTGCCACCCAAAAAGATCGCTAAAATTCTTCAATTAACGCTGATTCAATTTAAAAATTGAACAAAAAAGGAAAGAATACCGCCCAGAGAGAAACTGGATCTTACACGCAGATTCTTGGCGGTTAAACGCGATCCTGGGCAAATTGGGACGTTCTTAATCAAAATGGCCGTTAATCACTCAAATTTAGACGAAGGCTGCGGTTGGGCCTTGGGAGGGGGAAAACACAAAAAATATTTTTTCCAAGAAACAAAAAATAAAAAAAATCAGAAAATATTCTCAAGGCCCTTTTTAACTTAATCGCTGTAAAAGAATTTTAAAAGAATTATTAAAAAAACCCTTTAACTTACCTTTCTTTGCAGGGCTACTTACCCACAGCCCAGCTTTTCGTGGGCGTTTTTTTTAATCTTACGTACGGGTCACCGCTGAGCCCAAACTTGGGCGGTAGCGATTTTTTCCGGCGGTGCACGCCAACCGTCCACTCCCCAGTGATATTTCGAAAACACCGGTGGAACTCTTTGAGAAATGAAGTGGAAATTTTCGACGGGTAGTTTTTCGGTGAAAACAAGTAATACCACCGACAAAACCGCCGGAAATGAAGTGGAAATTCTTGCAAAGATTATTAGCAATGAAACACCATGGTAAAATATTATTTTTCATCCTAAGGGCCAGCTTCATTCACTTGATTGAAGAAAATGTGAAGACAAGTATGGGAATCATTTTGTGGTCAAATAAACTAAAATTTGAAAAATATATGAAAAATACAGACCTATAGAGTCCTCGGTGAAGAATGTTATCAAGAGTCCATCTGGAGAACATGCATTCAGAGACAGGAACACTGGAGGCTTTGGAACATCTTCTGGAGGGGCTGCAGGTTCTTCAACTTCCGCCTGTACAAAGAATTATTGGTAATAATAGCAGAAGTACTGACAATATAATACTGGAAAAGAAAGATTTCTTAATAATAACTTTTTTTAATATAACGCCTTTTACGTAGCAAAAGATCCCAAGGCCCTTCACAGCAGTGTTACAAGACAAAACAGATAAATTTGACACCGAACCACAAAAGAAGAAATTAAGGCAGAAGACCAAAAGCTTGCTTAAAGAGATAAGTTTTAAGGAGCTTCTTAAAAGGAGGAAAGAGAGGTAGAGAAGTTTAGGGAGAGAGTTCCAGAGCTTAGGGCCCAAACAGCTGAAGGAACAGCCATCGATGGTTGAGCAGTTATAATGAGGGATGTTCAAGAGGGCAGAATTTGAGGAGCGCAGACATCTTGTGGGGTTGTGAGGCTGAAAAAGATTAGAGATAGGGAGGGGCAAGGCCATGGAGTGATTTGTAAACAAGGGTGAGAATTTTGAAATCGAAGTGTTGTTTAACCGGGAGCCAATGTAGGCCAGAAAGCACAGGGTGATGGGTGATCATGACTTGGTGCGAGTTAGTACACGGGCTACTGAGTTTTGGATGACCTCAAGTTAATGTAGTGTAAAATGTGGGAGGTTGGCCAGGAGTGAGCTGGCGTAGTCAAGTCTACAGGTAACAAAGGCATGAATGAGAGTTTCAGCAGAAGAGCTGAGGCAGTGAAACATCCTAGTGATTGTTCTGAGTAACATATCAATAGCATATGAAGTGTAATGCATGCAAAATATACCTTTGGTTCTTCTTTTGGTAGCTCTGGTTCTTCTCCTACTGGGATTGGAATAGCTTCCTTCTTCTGCTTGCCCTTTGCTGATGGAAGACTTTTGTTCTTGGAGTGCTTATCCTGCTTACCAGTGGGTGGCGGAGTGGTAACAGGAATTGGTAAAGGGGATAGGACTGATGGGATATTCAAAATATTAGCTAGAACTGGATCTACCTCACCTATAAATAAAAAATTTAAAAAAAGTGAGTGTATGCACAATGTGTTCCCTTTGCACAATATCATTGTTTGTTTTGAATGTTATAAATTTCTTAGATCTACAGTATATATTCTATTGGGTTCAACATCACTAGCCACTCCTGTGAGCAGATCTCCTGTTATCTATAAAGCTATATTGTGACTCAGGGACTGTAACAATCGGCCCCTTGTTGCAAGTGCCATGTGTGTTCTTATAAGAACATAAGAAATAGAAGCAGGTGTAGGCCATGCAGCCTCTTGAGCCTCCTCCACCAATAAAATCATGGCTGAACATCTACAGCAACACCACTTTCCCACCCTATCCCCATATCCCTTGATCCAAATATACTACATCCACTGCCACACCCCACTTATCTATCCTGCAAGTTACACCTTCAAAAAAACTCTAACAGATTTGTCAAACACTATTTCCTTTTCATAAAACAATGTTGACTCTGACTAATCATAGTGATTTCCCAAGTGTTCTATTACCATATCCTTAATTAATAGATTCTGGCATTTTCCCTACTTCTGAGGTCAAGCTAACTGGCCTATAGTTCCCTGATTTTCTCTCTCCTGGACAATATTTATCCCTCAATCAACATAACAAAAAAAAAATTATATGGTCATTATCACAATGCTGTTTGTCGGAGCTTGCTTGTGCGCAAATTGGCTGCCACGTTTCCTACATTACAACAGTGACTCCAAAAATTACTTCATTGGGTGTAAAGTGCTTTGAGACATTGGGTGGTTGTGAAAGGCGCTATATAAATCCAAGCCTTTCATTCTCCCGCCTTTCTTGAACAGTGGGGTTACATTTGCTGCCTTCCAATCCACAGGGACTGTTCTAGAATCAAGGGAGTTCTGGAAGATCATAAACAATGCATCCACTATCTCAGCAGCCACCCAAGGGTGTAGGCCATCAGGTCTAGGGGATTTGTTGGCTTTAAGTTCCATTATATCATTATACCAAGAAGCACTCTAATCAAACAAGTCCAATTATAAATTGATTTATTTTACATAAAATGTGAACGAACAGTTTTCATAGTGACATTCAATCAAATCCCTACCACCATTTGTATCGTAACACAATAATATACATGACTTTACCCCTGTTACACACTAAACTCAGTCACAAGTTATAGTTCTTAAACAAACTGGTACTAACCTTTTTTCTTACTGGGCACATGCATACATGTCTCAGCCTAGAGCCTCATAGCCTTCCTCTCTCTCATTGACTAAAAAGTGAGACCTCTCTGGGCACCTCTGACTGACTTCTTCAGAAAATGATAACAAGGTAAAGGTTGATCTCTCCCTTAGCTGCACGTGTGTCAAGGATTGGCTTGCTGAAGTTCCAAAGTTACTACCTTGTGCAGGCACTTACAGCAATTGCATTACTTGTTCAGCCAAGCTCCGCCCCTGTGGCTAAGTGTATGGAATGGAAACCCATTCTAACATTAAGGGTGCAAACAGCTTTGAAATACAATCCAAAAGCCCTCTTTGACCAAATAGGTAAAATCTGCTGTTAGTGAAATAATGAAATATCTACTTCTCAGTTGTAAGTCTTATGATTTACCTCCAGGTAGCTGTATTCTCTGTGTGAAATTTCTTATTTACTTAACAGCAATCAATTGCATTTGTCCTGTCAGCATTTTCATTTCTTTTTACTTCACCTTTTTTCTGTTCTTTTGCAGGGGCATCTTTGCTGAGAGTTACATTTATTCCATCATCAAGGATAGCTGAGAATGATCCAAACTTGCTGAGAGATATTTTTGTCCTTTCTTCCTCTGCAAGAATTACACAATTGTAGAATTAGACACCTTCCCTGAAAATAGTACAACCGTTGTACTTAATTGGAGGAAAGTCAATTTCAGTGGGTTGCGAATGGATCTGGTCAGGATAAATTGGAATCAAAGACTGGCAAAACTGTAATCGAACAATCGGCTGCCTTTAAAGAGGAGATGGTTTGGGTACAATTGAGGTACATTCGCATGAGAGGGAAATGTAGGGCAACCAAATTCAGAGCTCCCTGGATGAAGAAAGAGATAGAAAATAAGATGAAGCAAAAAAAGGGGGCGTATGACAGATGTCAATTTGAGAATACAAATGAGAACTAGGATGATTATAGAAAGTTCAGAGGGGAAGTGAAAAAGGAAATAAGAAGGGCAAAGCGAGAGTATGAGAACAGATTGGCAGCGAATATAAAAGGCAATCCAAAAGTCTTCTATAGGCATATAAATAGTAAAAGATGAGTAAGAGGAGGGATGGGGGACCGATTAGGGACCAAAATGACCTACGCATAGAGGTAGAGGCATGACTGAGGTACTAAATGAGTACTTTGCATCTGTATTTACCAAGGAAGAAGATGCTGCCAAAGTCATAGTGAAAGAGGAGGTGAAAGTTGAGATATTGGATGGGATAAAAATTGATACGAAGGAGGTACAAGAAAGGCTGGCTGTACTTAAAGTAGATAAGTCACCAGGACCAGATGGGATGCATCCTAGGATGCTGAGGGAAGTAAAGATGGAAATTGTGGAGGTACTGGCCATAATTTTCCAATCCTTCTTGGATATGGGGCTGGTGCCAGAGAACTGGAGAATTTAAAATGTTACACCCTTGTTCAAAAAAGGGTGTAAGGATAAACCAAGCAACTACAGACCAGTCAGGTTAACTTCTGTAGTGGGGAAGCTTTTAGAAACGATAATCAGGGACAAAATTAACAGTCATTTGGACAAGAATGGATTAATTAAGCAAAGCCAACCTGGATTTGTTAAAGGTAAATCATGTTTAACTAACTTGATTGAGTTTATTAATGAGTTAACAAGAGAGATTTGATGAGAGCAATGCGGTTGATGTGGTGCACATGACTGATAAAGTGCCACATAATAGGTTTGCCAGCAAAGTTGAATCCCATGGAATAAAAGGGACAGTGGCAGCATGGATACGGAGTTGGCTCAGTGAAAGGAAACAGAGAGTAGTGGTGAATGGTTGCTTTTCTGGCTGGAGGAAGGTATACAGTGGTGTTCCCCAGAAGTTGGAACTAGGACCACTGCTTTTCTTCATATCTATTAATAACTTAGACTTGGGTGTAGGGCATAATTTCAAAATTTGCAGATAACACAAAACTTGGAAGTACAGTGAACAGTGAGGAGGATAGTGATAGACTTCAAGAAGAATAGACAGCTGGTGAAATGGGTGGACATGTGGCAGATGAAATTTAACATAGAAAAGTACAAAGTGATATATTTTGGTAGGAAGAACGATGAAAGGCAATATAAACTAAAGGGTACAATTCTAAAGGGGGTGCATGAACAGAGAGACCCGAGGGTATATGTGCACAAATCATTGAAGGTGGTAGGGCAGGTTGACAAAGCAGTTAAAAAAGCATATGGGATCCTGGGCTTCATAAATAGAGGCACAAGAGTATAAAAGCAAGGCAGTTATGATGAACCTTTATAAAACACTGGTTTGGTCTCAACTGGAGTATTGTGTCCAATTCTGGGCTCCGCACTTTAGGAAGGATGTGAACGCCTTAAGAGAGGTTTCAGAAAAGTTTACAAGAATGGTTCTAGGGATGAGGGACTTCAACTACGTGGATACACTGGAGAGGCTGGGGTTGTTCTCCTTGGAACACAGAAGATTGAGAGGAAATTTGATCGAGGTGTTCAAAATCATGAGGGGTCGGGGCATGGTAAATAGAGATAAACTGTTAGCACCTCGACCAAACAGCCAAAGGGAGAGCTGGCGTGAAGCAGCTGGAAGCCAGCTCCAGGGTTGTTATTTAAAGGGATCATGAGTACTGAGTCTCAGCTGTCCGGTTAGTGGAGTTTCAGTGGTTATTGTCAGTTTGACATTATGCAACAGTTTAATTCAGTAATTAAAGGTTATTTTGTATCAGGAGTGTTGTGGTAATTAAAAAGAAATCACATTTATTCTTAAAAAAAAAAATCAACCCATTACACTTGGCTTACATTAATGGAAGTCAACCTCGCCCTCCAGGATCTACGGCGGAGGGAGCGAAGGTATTGAAAAATAGTGGACCATGTGGCCAGAAGGAGGAGTGCCATCAGGGCTCTCCACAGGAGGCCTTACCCTCTGAGGGTATTCCGAGAGCACTTCTCCGCCCTCAAATTAAGTGAGGAATAGTGTATTTGAAGGCTCCGCTTCACTAAGGAGATGGTCACAGAAATCTGCCACCTCCTGCAACCAGACCTGGAGCCTCAGATCAGGGCGAGCATGGCTTTTTCAGTGGCAGTCAAGGTCATTTCTTCATCAGCATATCCTTCCAGTATGCAACAGGTGTCATAGCTAATGTTTCACATTTTGACGTCCATCGCTGCATCTGGGAGATCACAGAGGCTCTCTACAGTAGGAGAAGGGATTACATTTCCTTCCCCATCACTAGAGAGAGAAGCAGGACGAGTGTGCATGTGGCTTTGCCAGGATAGCGGGATTTTCCATGGTGCAGGGTGCACTGACTGCACTCACATGGCTTTGCGGACACCGCATAACAATCCTGACATTTTCCGTAACCGCAAAGGCTACCACGCACTTAATGTGCAGTTTGTGTGCGACCACCTTCTCAAGGACAATTAGGGCTGGGCAATAAATTTTGACCTTGCCAACGGCGCCCACATCCCATGAACAAATTTAAAAAACACAGCGAATCCTCAATGTAAATGCCTGCTATCTTGGCAGCAACCACGATGCCTTCATCCTGTGCCAGACCAGTGTGCCAGCACTCTTCCAGCCACTACGTCAAGCTCATGCCTGGCTGGTTGGAAACAAGGGTTATCCGCTCTCCACCTCTGCAACCCTAATACTCCTGCCCAGCACTCATATAATGACAATGCAGCGGGAGGCCACTCGGCCTGGGCTAGGGGTGGGAGCGATGGAACTGGCCGACATCGGGGCCCACAGAACGGTTGCAATTCAACGGAGAGGGTTGGGGGGAGTGTGGGTGGGGAGGGAAGGAGCGACTTGGCAAGCATCGGGGGCCACAGAGAGGGAGAGGCTGCAATTCAATGGAGAGGCTGGGGGGGGGGGGGGGAGGGAGGTCACATGACTCAAGGGGGGGAAGGAGGAGGGAGAGAGTGGTCACAAGACTTGAGAGGGGGGAGGAGGAGGGAGAGAGAGGTCACAAGACTCAAGGTGGGGGCGAGGAAGAGAGGAGAGGACAAAAGACCTTTGGTTGTGGTCCATCATACAGACCTTGGGGGGGGGGGGGGGGGGAGAGAGAGAGAAAGAGAGGGAGAGAGAACTGCGAATCTGTTCTGCCTGCTTTCCTGCCGTTTTGACCTTCTTTGAAAGTTTAACTTTAAGTACGGGGGCAATACTGACAATGCCATATCTTATGCGAGTATTCTGCATTATTGTGCTACGTAGGAGACAATTAATTACAGCTCATCACATCAGGAACATCAGAGCCCTTAGGCTGCTGGGCAGGTGGCCTTACCCACCTCGGTAATTTCAAGTCAGGCGTTCGTACCTGCACCTGAGTGATGCAGAATGCGTCAGAAGGCTGCGTTTCCGCAGAGAAGTTGTCCGTGAGATCTGTGAGTTGCTGAGACCAGACCTGCAGCCGAGAAGCATCAGGTGGACTGCTTTGTCAGTTGAAGTGAAGGTTACAGATGAATTTTCATTCGATGCCTCTGGATCGTTTCAAGCTACAACTGGAAATGTGTGCGCCATCTCTCAACATGCAACACATGTCTCCATTCACCAGGTTACGACTGCACTGTATGCGCGGAGGAATGACTTCATCAAGTTCCCAATGACCGCCCATGCAATCCATGACAGGGCTGTGGGGTTCTCACGGATTGTTGGCTTCCCAAAGGAACAGGGCTGCATTGCTTGTACCCACATCGCCTTGTGAGCACCTTTGGAGGATTCCGAGCTGTTCAGGAATAGAAAATGCTTCCACTCCATTAATGTGCAGCTTGTGTGTGACAACATGCATCGCATCATGTCAGTCAATGCAAGATACCCTGGCAGCACCCATGATGCGTTCATCCTAAGCGACAGCGTTATATCTGCCATGTTTGAGCAGCAGCCAGAAGGGCAGAGCTGGTACTGGGAGACAAAGGGTACGGTCTCGCCACCTGGCTCATGACGCCCCTACGTGTAACCCGGATGGAAGCTGACCATCAATACAACATGTTGCACATTACGATGCGCAGCATCATAGAGAGGACCATTGGCATCTTGAAACAGTGTTTCCGATGCCTGGACCATTCCGGAGGCTACTTGCAATACTCCCCTGAGATTGTCGGTCAGTTCACTGTTGTGTGCTGCACTTTGCATAACTTAGCCATCATGAGGCAGCAACAGCTGATAGTGGAAGAAGACCCACCTGCGGTGAGAGTGGCTGATGATAATGATTTGGAAGATGCAGGTGACGAGCAGGAGGAGGTGGAGGAGGAGGACGACTAGGATGAGGAAACCATGCAAGTGCCTGAGGCTGGAGCACGACGTCGGAGAAGGGCAGGCCATTGTGCTCCTTTAACGATTGCTCGAGCCTTGCGCCAGCAGCTCATCCGTGAACACTTTACTGATGCCTGAGGGTTCAGCGACAACTATTCCACATGGACATGTTTATTTTTTGGAGCTGTTCCTAAATGTTGTGTTGTGTTAATGAAACATGATTCAGTTTTAATGTAAAATATATTTTATTCAAAAGTTTACAATGTACTTAACTGTACTGTAATAAAATTATTCTTGTATCAAACTTTACTTTAATATGACTTTTTAAGATCACTTAAAAACTTTATTACTTATAAAGTTGTAAATTTACATAACTTACAAAAAACTTTCAATTTGAAAACAGTTACAACAGTAACAACAACAACAGCAGCAGCAGCAGCAAAGAAAGGCTGCAGCCATCTCTTATCCCCCTTAGTGTAAGACCGCCCGCTGCGCTTGGTCTTGGCCTCTCCACCACCCCTGCCCACAGGCGGTGGCGCAGTGATTTTGGGCTTGGTATAAAGCTTATTCTTTCTAACATCTCGGTTAATCCGCACTTCTTGATGGGGGGAGGGGTCAGGTGGTAATGTGGAGGGCCGGCTTGGGGCTCTTCAGAGGTTGCTGTGGGAGTGGGAGTGGCAGTTGATTCTGTCAATGGGCGTATGGACTGGCTGTGTTCCCTTAGTGCAGCAGCTAACTCACACATGCCCTCCCTCATGCACCCTGACAGTGTCTCAGCTGACTGAAACATTTCCTCCCTGATGGCCTTTGCCATTGCCACTGTCGTCCTTTCCACTACCTCTGACATTCCCTCCCTCATGACCACTGCAGTGCTTTTGCACTACCCCTGACATTCCCTCCCTCATGGACACTGCCGTGCTTTGCACTACCCTTGACATTCCCTCCCTCATGGACACTATGCCCTCACTAATATTCCTGGACATCGTTTCCATTTTCCATGTCATTGCTGTTACTTCTCCCGACAGTCTCGCTATCTCATCACTCACTCCACTGATGGTGTCCAGGAGTGACCAGGTAAGGTCAATGCTCTCCGCACACAATGACATGATCTGAACCACATCTGTTACATCCTGCATCTCAGGAGAGCGTGGTCGATTTCTCCTTCCCCTCATCCTGGGTCTGCCTCACGGCATCCCAGTAGGAGCCGCAGCCTCGGACAGTGGGGCCCTGGGTGTGCCTCGCGGCATCCCAGTGGGACTTGCATCCTCGGACGGTGGAGCCCTGGGTGTGCCTCGTGGCATCCCACTGGGACCCTCATCCTCGGACAGTGGGGCCCGAGGTGTTACTTGCTGCAGCCCACTCCTGGGACTCGCCACCTCGGAATGTGTGAAACAATGGAATGTCCCACCAGTACTCAAACCACTAGTCATGGAAGGGGATAAACCATGGAATGTCTCACCAGTGCTCAAACCACTAGTCATGGAAGGGGATAAACCATGGAATGTCTCACCAGTGCTCAAACCACTAGTCACGGAAGGGGCTGGCAACTCCAAGAACTGCACATGCTCCATATTCAGTATAAGTGGCAGCTTCACGCAGCTGACGCAACTCCCTCTCACCCTCTCACCCCCATGTTGGTCTGGATGATTAGATTGGAAGATATTCTCCTCTTCAGGCTCGTCCGTGTCTGAATTTTCTTCTGCATCTTCAGGATTGGCCTCAGGTTCTGCAAAATATAACAGAACAGTCAAATGATTAGCAGCAGAGGAGGGGGCAGGGTGGGTGGCATGAGTAGGATCATACACAGCAGGCCAGGCAGCAGGTTGATTTGAAGGGCCACAATGAATTTTCAGGACTTACCCTCTCCCTCAAGTGTGGGCCCAGCTTGTGCAGTACTGATAGTTTTTCTCCAGGCAGGACACATCAAAGCAGCGACCCTGTCTTCCAAGGATGACAGTGTGTGCAGATTTGGCGGGCCTCCTCCTGTTCGAGTTCTTTCCCTTTTGTTGTGGGACAATTTCTTCTGCAAAGATGAAAATGCAACTTTTTAGAGAGGGTATCTTTCTGCTGTGTGGGACAGATACAGCTGGTCACATTTACAATTGCAATAGCATTGAATAAATGAAAATATTACTTACACTAACTACTTGACCAAGGTCCTGCCATTTCTTTTTACACTGGCTTCCAGATTTCTTGGTGTTCACCAATGCGCAGATATCTTCTGCAACTTGGTTCCAGCGTTTCTTCATTTCTTTTGGTGGCACTTTTATGTGACCTCTGCTGGTATCCAGCTCCTGCCATCTGTTTTCAATGACATTAACTAGTGTCTCCACTTCTTCCAGCAAGAAATTCTTTGTCCTTGGTCCACGTTGCTGCATTGCTGTATTGCTGCAGCTGCTCTGAGACACTCAGCACTTTTCCAATGCTCTTTGACACACAGTGATTTTTCCAAACACACAGTAATGATTTTTCCAAATACAGTACTCCTTCCGGCACTCCTGCTGGCATGCAACAGTGATTTTTCCAAACACACAGGACTGATTTTGCATGCAGCAGTGATTTTTCCAAACAGAGCACTGCTTCTGGCATTCAGCAGTGATTTTCCTAACACAGCATTCCTTCTGGCACGAAGACACAAGCAGCTCTTTAAAAATGGCCGATTGCCAACTCGCAGCGCTACTGCGGATGCGCAGACATCACTATTCTCCACTGCGCATGTGCAGACGTCCCGGCACATTTTCCAGCGCAGAATGCAGGCTCCACCTCCCGAGTCGACTGGCCACGCTGCGCGGCTGCAGTGAAAAGGCCAGACAGCAACCAAAATTGCAAAATTTTTTTCCGCCGCATCTCCGAACGTGCATAAGCGGCGCAACTCGGGTAAGTACGCTGAAAAACAGGCTCGGACAAAATTGAGCCCAATATGGTGGTACAGTACTGCCACATGACACGATGAAAAGTATCCTCAGTATGAAAACAGGACTTGGTCTCCATAACGACTGAGTGGTTGTCACATCTACCAATGCCATCATGGACAGATGTATGTGCAACAGGTAGATTTGGCAACAACAAGATCAAGTAGGTTATTCACTTGTGTTGATTCTCTCACCACCTACCGCAAACCCAGTCTAGCAGCTATGTCCTTCAGGACTCAGCCAGTTCAGTTCGTGGTTACTATCAAGCCACTCTTGTTGATGGACTTTGAAGTCCCCCATGCAAACTACATTCTATGCCCTTGTTACCCTCATTGCTTCCTCCAATTGGTGTACAATACAGAGAAGCACTGATTCATAAGGCAGTATATGGTAATTATCAGGTTGTTTCCTATCTGCCACAGCATGGTCTTACAAAAATCTCACAGAAGATACTGATCTGAAGCTGTAATCATTTCATAGGTCAGTACATTATAATTAATTAAGGAGTTTTTAAGGAGGTATGAAAGTTTAAGAAAAACTTTTTACAAGAAATATCTTAGGAACATGTACTTTGCATATAAAGCTCCTTACCTTATAGTAATATTCTTCTTTATATGGCATATAAAGTAAATTTAAGGGGATTACTTTAACTGAAAATAGAGCCTATATTTGCGTGATAGAGACTCTTCTGCTGCTGTCTATTAAGTGGGATGGAAGTAATACTCACCTGATTGTAGTTATGACTGAATAATACAAAGTCCTTAAACTGCATTTAAATAAACAGTCAAAGAATTATGAGGGATAGGGTGATATCACATTAATAGGCACATATGGAACATGGTACAAATTTATTTTTAACATGTAGGGAAATCACATTGGAATCTAAAGGTCGTATTTCTACAAGTAAGACATCACAATAACAAAATGAGATCACAAATCAGTTGCAATTGATATTATTATATAATTGAAGTTCATTTGTTTCCATTAAAAACTAATAAGTATTAAATGCACCCAGAACATTTCTTTCTCACCTATCTCGGAATTTTCAGACCATGCTTTTTCTGTTGTAACTTCTTTGATGTCATCCAAATTTTTGATTGGATCTGTGATGTAAATGAAGAAGTGGTGTCCGTCCTTCATTACACAGACCTGAATAATTAATGAACCTGTTAAAATAAGCAACAAGATATTTAGTAATAATTTGGGAAGAACATAAGTGCAGGAGTAGGCCATTTGGCCCCTTGAGCCTGCTCCGCCATTCAATAAGATCATGGCTGATCTGATTTTGGCCTCAACTCCACTTCCCTGCCCACTCCCCACAACCCTTGACTCCCTTATCGTTCAAAAATCTGTCTATTTCTACCTTAAATATATTCAAAGACCCAGCCTCCGCAGCTCCCTGGGGTAGAGAATGCTAAAGATTCACGACCCACTGAGAGAAGAAGTTCCTTTTCATTTCTATTTTAATGGGTGGCCCCTTATTCTGAAACTATGCCCCCTAGTTCTAGATTCCCCCATGAGGGGAAACATCCTCTCTGCATCTACCCTGTCAAGCCCCCTCAGAATCTTATATGTTTCAATAAGATCATCTCTCATTCTTCTAAACTCCAAGGGGTACAGGCCCAACCTGCTCAACCTTTCTTCATATGACAACCCCGTCATCTCAGGAATCAACCTCGTGAACCTTCTCTGAACTGCCTCCAATGCAAGTATATTCTTCCTTAAATAAGGAGACCAAAACTGTACGCAGTACTCCAGGTGTGGTCTTACCAACTCCTGTACAGTTGGAGCAGGACTTCCCTACTTTTTTACTCCATCCCCCTTGCAATAAAGGCCAGTATTCCATTTGCCTTCCTGATTAGTTGCTGTATCTACATGCTAACTTTTTGCATTTCATGCACAAGAACCCCCAGATCCCTCTGTACTACAGCATTTTGTAATCGCTCCCCATTTAAATAATAATTAGCTTTTTTATTTTTCCTACCAAATTGGATAATCTCACATTTTCCCACATTATGGCACATCTGCTAAATTTTTGCCCACTCACTGAGCCTATCTATATCCCTTTGTAGATTATTTGCGTCCTCCTCACAACTTGCTTTCCTATCTATCTTTGTATCATCAACAAATTTGGCTAAGTTACACTCGGTCCCTTCATCCAAGTCATTAATATAAATTGTAAATAGTTGAGGCTCCAGCACTGATCCCTGTGGCACCCCATTAGTTACAGTTTGCCAACCTGAAAATGACACATTTATCCCGACTCTCTGTTTTCTGTTAGTTAGCCAATCCTCTAACCACGATAATATATTACCTCCAACCCCGTGAGCTCTTATCATGTGCAGTAACCTTTTGTGGCACCTTATCGAATGCTTTCTGGAATCCAAATATACAACATCAACTGGTTCTCCTTTATCCATTCTGCTCGTTACGTCCTCAAAGAACTCCAGCAGGTTTGTCAAACATGATTTCCCTTTCATAAAACCATGCTGACTCTGCTTGACTGCATTATGATTTCTAAATGTCCTGCAACTACTTCCTCAATGATGGACTCCAGCATTTTCCCAATGACAGATGTGAGGCTAACTGGTCTATAGTTTTCTGCTTTTTGTCTCCCTCCTTTCTTAAATAGAGGTGTTAAATTTGCGTTTTTCCAGTCCGCTGAGACCTCTCCAGAATTCAGGGAATGTTGGTAGATTACAACCAATGCATCCACTAACTTTGCAGCCATTTCTTTTAAGACCCTAGGATGCATGCCATCAGGTCCAGGGGACTTATCTACCTTTAATCCCATTAGTTTGCCTAGTAATTTATCTCTAGTGATAGTGATTGTTTTAAGCACCCCCCCCCCCCCCCCGCCAACCCTGCAATAAGCTACTTGATTATCAATTATTGGGATGTTTTTAGTGTCCTCTACCGTGAAGACTGATACAAAATATTTGTTCAAAGTCTCTGCCATGTTCCTGTTTCCCATTATTAATTCTCCAGTTCCATCCTCCAAGGGATCAACGTTTAATTTAGCTACTGATTTCCTTTTTATATACCTGTAGAAGCTTACGGTCTGTTTTTATATTTTCTTGCTAGTTTAACCTCATATGCTACCTTCTCTGTCTTTATCATTTTTTAAATCATCCTTTGCTGGTTTCTAAAAATTTCCCAATCCTCTGGCCTTCCACTGTCCTTCACAATATTGTATGCCTTTGGTTTCAATTGGAAACCATCCTTTATTTCCTTAGTTAGCCACGGATGGTTCATCCTTCTCTTAGCATCTTTATTTCTCATTGGAATAAATCTTTGCTGAGAGGTTTGAAATATCTCCTTAAATGTTTGTCAGTCTGTTTCTATGGTCTTATCCTGTAATATATTTTCCCAGTCCACTTTTACCAACTCTACCTTCATATCTTTGTAATTACCTTAATTTAAGTTCAGGACATTAGCTTTCTCACCCTCAAACTGAATTTGAAATTCTACCATGTTATGATCACCCTTCTCACGAAGATCCTTCACTACAAGATCATTAATTAATCCAGACTTGTTGCACATGACCAGATCTAAAATAGTTTGCTCCCTGGTTGGTTCCACAATGTATTGTTCCAAGAATCGATCCCGCATACACTCTATGAACTCTTCCTCAAGGTTATCATTGCCAATTTGATTTGTCCAATTAATCGCCCATGATTATTGCTGTACCTTTCTTACAAGCCTCCATTATTTCTTGATTTATACTCTGTACCACAGAGTGGCTACTGGTTGGGGGCCTGTAGACCACTCCCACCAGTGACTTCTTTCCCTTATTACTTCTTGTCTCCACCCAAACTGATTCTAGATCTTGATCTTTTGAGCCAATGGGCCGATTTTCATCAAGGCCTCCGCCCGCCCAAGTGCCGCCGATGGCCGGTGAGGTACCGGACGGTACTTTCAGTGGGATATTCATCGCAGAGGTCCCTCGAAGGTTGGCGGGTGGCAAATGGACGATGTACGCCGCCAATGTGGGCAGCTGCGGGCGGGATGGAGTCGGGCTCACAGAGGGTCGAAAGACCTGGAAAATAAATTCAGCAGTAAAAAATAAAAAAACTATCGGAAGACCTCCAGGGGACCCCATGCAGGTAAGTTGCTGTGGAAATTAAAAAAAAATGTTCACTTACCTTTTTTTCAGGTTTTTCATACTCGCCATTGGGGACAGACCAGCCTCCCCACAGCGGTCCACCCCTGTTCTGCCGCTGACTCCCGCCCGCAGAAATCTGGGAGCTCGGCGGGCGGGAGTTCAGTTGCGCCACTCGGCCGTCCGCTGATCTCAGCGGGTGGTACCCGGCGACTCTCCTCTCCCGCCCGCTCCCGGCCACCTCCAAAGTGGCACTGGGCAGATCAAGAAGAGCAATGTCAGTGGCAGTGGGCAGCAGTCGGCGGTGAGGTGATGAATTTCGGCCCCAATATCATTTCTTACTACTGCACTGATCTCATCCTTTATTAACAGAACTACCCCACCTCCTTTTCCTTTCTGCCTATCCTTACGAAATGGCAAATGCCCCATAATATTTAGGTCCCAGCCTTGGTCACCTTGCAACCACGTCTCTGTAATGGCAATCAGATCTCTTGTTGTTTACATGGCTCTAAAAATATATTTGAAAAAACAAATAATACACTCTTTGATTATGGTGTTTAAAGTTGTCATAGTGTAGGAGAATTTCCATGGGGTTCTCCCAAACTCCTGAGGTATGGTTGGTGGAAGATCAGCGGAAACTTCGTAGAATTGGCTGTTCACACCATTTTTCTCGGGCAGAGGTTCCCAAACTGGGAGGGCAGCAATGACAGAATATTGGTATACTGGAGGAAGACAGGTTAGCCGAGAACAGTCACCAATGCAACTTCGCATAGCCAGAGGAGATGCATCAAAAGTCTGAATTTTAAAGAAACTGAAAAACATTTGTTTAAATTCAAAGTGTATACCAATGCAGCCTCACTTAGGGCAATCTCAACACAGTACAAGATGTTTGAATTTTCTCTGATTTCTAGAAGTGAAAGTTGGTTCTAATCAGAGTTACTGCTGGTGCACAGTAATCAGTTACTATGCACCAGAAGCAGCTCTGAGCACATATCACCTGCTGTGAGATAGCATTGGTGCATACGTTTTCTTTGAATTTAAACTTATATTTTCTTAGTTCCTTTAAAATTTTGTTTGGCAGTTTGCCATCCTAAAGACCGTCCCATCCTCTGTCGTCGAACTACAGTACGCGGACGACGCTTGCGTCTGCGCACATTCAGAGACTGAACTCTAAGTCATAGTCAACATCTTCACTGAGGTGTACAAAAGCATGGGCCTTACATTAAACATCCGCAAGACAAAGGTCCTCCAACAACCTGACCCCGCCATACAGCACTGCCCCCCAGTGATCATGATCCATGGCACAGCCCTGGACAACGTGGACCACTTTCCATACCTCGGGAGCCTATTATCAGCAAGGGCAGACATCGACGACGAGGTTCAACACTGTCTCCAGTGTGCCAACGCAGCCTTCGGCCACCTGAGGAAAAGATTGTTCGAAGATCAGGCCCTCAAATCTGGCACCAAGCTCATGGTCTACAGGGCTGTAGTGATACCCGCCCTCCTGTATGGCTCAGAGACGTGGACTATATACAGTAGGCACCTCAAAGCGCTGGAGAAGTACCACCAACAATGTCTCTGCAAGATCCTGGAAATCCCCTGGGAGGACAGACACACCAACGTTAGCATCCTCCATCAGGCCAATACCCCAGCATCAAAGCATTGACCACACTCGACCAGCTCCATTGGGCGGGCCACATTGTTCGCATGCACTCCCCTCGGAACTCCTACACGGCAAGCAAGCCCAAGGTGGGCAGAGGAAAAGTTTCAAGGACACCCTCAAAGCCTCCTTGATAAAATGCAACATCCCCACCGACACCTGGGAGTCCCTGGCCAAAGACCGCTTTAAGTGGAGGAAGAGCATCTGGGAGGGCGCTGAGCACCTCGAGTCTCGTCACCAAGAGCATGCAGAAATCAAGCGCAGGCAGCAGAAAGAGCGTGCGGCAAACCAGACTCCCCGCCCACCCTTTTCTTCAATGACTGTCTGTGACAGAGACTGTAACTGTAACTATTGGACTGTACCGTCACTAAGAACTCACTTTTAGAGTGGAAGCAAGTCTTCCTTGATTTCGAGGGACTGCCTGTTATGTATGCAACCCTAGGTAACCTGTATCATACCACCATCAGATGGCATACCTGTTGGAGTCCCAAGGGATCCCAGCATCCCTTGGGAGCACTGTATATAAGCAAGCCTCCCATGCTGTACCGGCACTCTGGAGTTTGAATAAAGAAGCTAAGGTCACACTTACTTATGTTTACAGTACTTCGTTACATGACTTTATTGTAAGCATAAAAACTGGCGACGAGATAGTGAACAATCACGCGAAAATGCAGAGAACTGTTGGTATCCTGGATAAATTCTCAAAAGGGGACGATTGGAGCGACTCAACCAATATTTTGTGGTCAATGAGCTGGAAGGGGATGAGAACGCTGCCAAACGAAGGGCGATCCTCCTCACCGTCTGTGGGGCAACAGCCTCATGAAGAATCTTCTAGCTCCGGTGAAACCAACAACCAAATCGTATGAGGAACTGTGTATGCTGGTCCGGGAGCACCTAAATCCGAAGGAAAGCGTTCTGATGGCAAGGTATCGATTTTACACGTGTCAACGGTCTGAAGGCCAGGAAGTGGCGAGCTACATCGCCGAATTAAGGCGCCTTGCAGGACATTGCGAATTCGATGGATTCCTTGAGCAAATGCTAAGAGACTTCTTTGTGCTTGGCATTGGCCATGATATTATCCTTCGCAAACTATTGACTGTTGAAACACCGAACCTGAGCAAAGCCATAATGATAGCCCAGGCATTTATGTCCACCAGCGATAACACCAAATAAATTTCGAGGTTTCGGCAATTACTGTACACAAATTAATGTCGTTTTCAGGCAAGAATGCATATGGCAGAACGTACACGCCTGCAGCTGCATGACCTCAGATGACCCAGAGTCCGCCATCAAACGTTAATGCGAGGCAGTTAACACCTTGTTGGCACTGCGGAAGTGATCATCGAGCCCATCAATGCCGCTTCAAACACTATGTGTGCAAAGGCTGTGGAACAATGGGACACATTACGAGCTGCAAACCCTGCAGAGGAAGATCGATCCATGGCGGATCAGGCTGAACTAGAGACTCGAACCGAGGAGGCAGAAGTATATGGGGTACACACCTTCACCATGAAATGTCCACTGATCATGCTAAAAGTCGACTGGACGGAATTCCAGTATCCATGGAACTGGACATGGGTGCGAGTCAGTCTATCATGAGCTAAAAGGCCTTCGACAGACTGTGGTGCAATAAGGCACACAGGCCCAAGCTTAGCCCCATTCATACCAAGCTAAGAACTTACACTAAAGAGCTGATCCCTGTTATTAGAGCGCAGCAGTAAAAGTCTCCTATGATGGAGCAATGCACGAACTCCCACTATGGATTGTACCAGGAGATGGCCCCACACTGTTCAGCAGAAGCATGCTGGGAAAAATTCGGATGGAATTGGGATGACATCCGAGCGCTTTCGTCCGTTGACGACGCCTCAAGCGCCCAGGTTCTGAGCAAGTTCCCGTCGTTATTTGAGTCAGGCATCGGAAGTTTCTCGGGGGCGAAGGTGCAGATCCACTTGGCTCTCGGTACTCGACCCATCTACCACAAGGCTCGGGCGGTGCCATACGTGATGCGAGAGAAAGTGGAAATTGAGCTGGACAGGCTGTAGTGAGAAGGCATCATCACACGCCGGTGGAGTTCAACGAGTGGGCCAGTCCGATTGTTCGGGTTCTCAAAGGCGATGGCATGGTCAGAATTTGTGGGGACTATAAAGTAACGATTAACCATTTTTCGCTACAGGATCAGTACCCACTACCCAAGGCAGATGACCTATTTGCGACCCTGGCTGGAGGAAAGACGTCCATCAAGTTGGACCTGACCTCGGCCTACATGACGCAGGAGCTGGTGGAATCTTCGAAGGGCCTCACCTGCATCAACATGCACAAAGATCTGTTCATCTACAATAGATGCCCGTTGGGGATTTGATCGGCCGCGGCAATCTTTCAAAGGCACATGGAGAGCTTGCTAAAGTCGGTTCCGCGCACCATGGTTTTCCAGGATGACATACTGGTCACAGTTCGGGATACCATCGAACACTTGCAGAACCTGAAAGAGGTTCTAAGTCGGCTAGATCATGTGGGATTCAGGTTGAAACGCTCAAATTGTGTTTTCCTGGCGCCAGAGGTCGAGTTCTTAGGGAGAAGAATCGGGGCAGACGGCATCAGACCCACCGACACCAAGACGGAGGCCATCAAGAACGTGCCGAGACCACAGAACGCGACAGAACTGCCGTTGTTCCTGGGACTCCTCAACTATTTTGGTAATATTCTACCTGGTTTAAGCACCTTGCTAGAACCGCTACAGGTGTTGCTATGCAAGGGAGATGACTGGGTATGGAGGAAATCACAAGAGGCTGCTTTTAAGAAAGCCAGAAATGTGTAATGTTCCAACAAACTGCTTATTCTGTGCAACCCATGTAAACGTTCAGTGCTAGCTTGCGATGCATCTTCGTACAGGTTCGGTTGTGTGTTACAACAAGCTGATGAATCGGGAACATTGCAACCGGTCGCCTATGCATCCAGGAGTTTGTCCAAGGCTGAAAGGGCCTGCAGCATGATTGAAAAAGAAGCTCTGGCATGCGTTTACGGGGTGAAAAAAATGCACCAGTATCTGTTTGGTCTCAAGTTTGAGTTAGAAACTGACCATAAGCCGCTCATATCGCTATTCTCAGAGAGCAAAGGGATTAATACCAATGTCTCTGCCTGCATCCAAAGATGGGCGCTCATGCTGTCTGCATATAAGTATGTAATCCGTCACAGACCAGGCACAGAGAACTGTGCTGATGCTCTCAGTCGGCTACCATTGCCCATCACCGGGGTGGAAATGGCACAGCCTGCAGACTTGCTCTTGGTGATGGATGCATTTGAAAACGAAAAGTCACCCGTTACGGCCTGCCAGATCAGGACCTGGACCAGCCAGGATCCTTTACTGTCCCTTGTAAAAAACTGTGTCCTCCATGGGAGCTGGTCCAGCATCCCAGCAGCGATGCATGAAGAGATCAAGCCGTTCCAGCGGCGCAAAGACGAAATGTCCATACAGGCGGACTGTCTTTTGTGGGGCAATCGCGTGGTTTTGTCTAAGAAAGGCAGGGAAACGTTCATATACGACCTACACAGTACCCACCCAGGCATAATAATGATGAAAGCTATAGCCAGATCCCATGTGTGGTGGCCCAGCATCGATTCAGATTTGGAGTCATGCGTGCGCCAATGCAACCCTTGCTCTCAACTGAGCAATGCACCCAGAGAGGCACTGATAAGTTTGTGGTCATGGCCCTCCAAACCGTGGTCCAGGATCCACGTTGACTTTGCGGGCCCGTTTCTAAGCAAAATATTTTTGGTTGTTGTGGATGCGAATTCAAAATGGATTGAGTGTGTTATAATGTCTGTAAGCACGTTCATTGCCACCATCGAAAGCCTACGAACCATGTTCGCAACACACGGCCTGCCTGATGTTCTTGTCAGCGACAATTGGCCGTACTTCACCAGTGCTGAATTCAAGGAATTCATGACCCGCAATGGGATCAAACACGTCACGTCTGCCCCGTTCAAGCCCGCATCCAACGGCCAGGCAGAACCATCAAGCAAAGCTTGAAACTGTGTCGGAAGGCTCCCTGCAGACCCACCTGTCCCGAGTCTTGCTCAGCTACCGCACTAGACCCCACTCGCTCACTGGGGTTCCCCCAGCTGAGCTGCTCATGAAAAGGGTGCTCAAAAGAAGGCTTTCTCTTGTCCACCCTGATCTCCATGATCATGTCGAGGGCAGGCAGCATCAACAAAGCATGTACCATGATCGCGCAAACTTGTCACGCGATATTGAAGTCAATGACCCTGTATTTGTACTCAACTATGGACATGGTCCCAAATGGCTTGTCGGCACCGTCATAGCTAAAGAAAGGAGTAAGGTGTTTCAGGTCAAACTTGCTAATGGACTAACTTGCAGAAGGCATTTGGACCAAACCAAACTGCGATTCACAAACAGCCACGAGCAACCCGAAGAGGACACCACCAGCTTTGACCCTCCATCACACACACAAGTGGCAACTGACATCACGGTCGACCACGAGGCTGAACTTACCATCCTCAGCAGCCCTGGCAAGGCCAGTTGCCCAGCAGCCCAGCGAAGAACCAACCAACTCACCCACACCTGCATTTGTACCGAGACGATGACAAGGGAGCGAAAAGCCCCAGATCGTCTCACCCTGTAAATAAGTGTACTATCGACTTTGGGAGGGAATGATGTTATGTATGCAACCCTAGGTAATCTGTATCATACCGCTACAAGAGGGCATACCTGTTGGAGTCCCAAGGGATCCCAGCATCCCTTGGGAGCACTGTATATAAGCAGACCTCCCATGCTGTACCTGTACTCTGGAGTTTGAATAAAGGAGCTAAGGTTACACTTACTCATGTCTACAGTACTTTGTTACATTACTTTATTGTAAGCATAACACTGCCTATGATGATGATGATGGTACAGTGAGGCTGCATCAGTGTAACTGCAGACACCCAACAGGTAAGCAGTGTCTTTTCACAAAATTATAATTTGCTACTAGTCCAGATGATCCTTTCCTGAACTGCACTGATCTGCAATTTCAAATTAAAATGTTGCAAACATCTCAGCTCCTGCGTGGTATGTAACTGATGTGACTGTGACATTTGGTGTTCGACAATCACAACCATCTTCCTGTTGTTGGGTATGACTCCAGTCACTGGAAGGCTTTCACCTTCACCCCACATTGACTTCACTTTTGCTAGGGCTCCTCAGTGCCATGCTCAGTCAAATGCTGCCTTGGTGTCAAGAGAAGTTCCTCTCCTCTTCTCCATCATTCAGTGTTTGTGGCCATATCTGGATCAAGGCTGTGATGAGGTCTAAAACTAAGTGGTTCTGGTGGAACCTCGATTGAGCATTGGTGAGCAGGTTATTGGCAAGTAGGTACTGACTGACAGCACAATTGATTACTCCTTCCATCACTTTTCTGATGACTGAGAGGAGGCTGAAAAGTGTGTTAATTGGCTGGGGTAGATTTGTCTTGTTTTTTGCAGCCAGAAAATACTTGGCCAATTTAGGATAGATGCTACTGTCATAGCAACACACACACACCAGTGGCAACCGACCCATGGTTGACCACGAAGCAGAACCCATCACCTGCAGCAGCGCAGCAGGACTCACCACCCCCAGCAGCCCAGCAAGGCCAGCTGAACAGCAGCCCAGCGAGGGCCCAACAAACAACTCACCAAAACCATCATTTGCACCGAGACGATCAACCAGGGAAAGGAAGGCCCCAGATTGACTCACATTGTAAATAGCTACACTATTGACTTTGGCGGGGGAGTGTTGTTATGTATGTAAACGTGTAAATACAATGTTTAACCACCAGAGGGCTTATACCCTGGAGTCCCAAGGGATCCCACAATCCCTTATGAGCGCCTGCATATAAGGAGGCCTCACAGGCTGGAGAGGCACTCTGAGATCTGTATTAAACGACTACGGTCACACCTTACTTTGAGCTTGCAGTATCTCGTCTGACTCTTTATTCAAGATATAACATAAGCAAGTACACCATTGCCTTTTAAACTATGGCCTGGTGTTTTCTCTTTAGAAGCGTTGCATGATTTTGATAGAAACTGTGGACGTTACTGCAGACCACTTGGCTTTTAATGTTACCGTGGGAATAAATTGTTCAAAGATAGCGAATTATTGATATTTCATGCTTAAAGTCAAGGTTACATTACAGAACCGCAGTGGTTTGATAACTTCAACTTCTGAGCATTCTTTGATAAATAAAAAGCTGATGTATTTTAAAGGTATTGTTACTATCCCAAGCCCCCAGTTGTGGTAGTGAGGTGTGCAGACTGGGAAGGTCACAGGTTCAATCCCTGCTCTGCTCTGTGCTGCATCTTTGGGCAAATAACTGAATTTCTCAACTACATGGGTAGAGCTGCAGAACACTAAAGGGCAAAAAACGTTAGTGGGAGTTGTGTACAGACCTCCAAACAGTAGTAGTGATGTTGGGGAGGGCATCAAACAGGAAATTAGGAGTGCATGCAATAAAGGTGCAGCAGTTATAATGGGTGACTTTAATATGCACATAAATTGGGCTAGCCAAACTGGAAGCAATACGGTGGAGGAGGATTTCCTGGAGTGCATAAGGGATGGTTTTCTAGACCAATATGTCGAGGAACAAACTAGGGGGGAGGCCATCTTAGACTGGGTGTTGTGTAATGAGAGAGGATTAATTAACAATCTCATTGTGCGAGGCCCCTTGGGGAAGAGTGACCATAATATGGTAGAATTCTGCATTAGGATGGAGAATGAAACAGTTAATTCAGAGACCATGGTCCAGAACTTAAAGAAGGGTAACTTTGAAGGTATGAGGCGTGAATTGGCTAAGATAGATTGGCGAATGATACTTAAGGGGTTGACTGTGGATGGGCAATGGCAGATATTTAGAGACCGCATGGATGAATTACAACAATTGTACATTCCTGTCTGGCGTAAAAATAAAAAAGGGAAGGTGGCTCAACCGTGGCTATCTAGGGAAATCAGGGATAGTATTAAAGCCAAGGAAATGGCATACAAATTGGCCAGAAATAGCAGCGAACCTGGGGACTGGGAGAAATTTAGAACTCAGCAGAGGAGGACAAAGGGTTTGATTAGGGCAGGGAAAATGGAGTACGAGAAGAAGCTTGCAGGGAACATTAAGGCGGATTGCAAAAGTTTCTATCGGTATGTAAAGAGAAAAAGGTTAGTAAAGACAAACGTAGGTCCCCTGCAGTCAGAATCAGGGGAAGTCATAACGGGGAACAAAGAAATGGCAGACCAATTGAACAAGTACTTTGGTTCAGTATTCACTAAGGAGGACACAAACAACCTTCCGGATATAAAAGGGGTCAGAGGGTCTAGTAAGGAGGAGGAACTGAGGGAAATCTTTATTAGTCGGGAAATTGTGTTGGGGAAATTGATGGGATTGAAGGCCGATAAATCCCCAGGGCCTGATAGTCTGCATCCCAGAGTACTTAAGGAGGTGGCCTTGGAAATAGCGGATGCATTGACAGTCATTTTCCAACATTCCATTGACTCTGGATCAGTTCCTATTGAGTGGAGGGTAGCCAATGTAACCCCACTTTTTAAAAAAGGAGGGAGAGAGAAAGCAGGGAATTATAGACCGGTCAGCCTGACCTCAGTAGTGGGTAAAATGATGGAATCAATTATTAAGGATGTCATAGCAGCGCATTTGGAAAATGGTGACATGCTAGGTCCAAGTCAGCATGGATTTGTGAAAGGGAGATCATGCTTGACAAATCTTCTGGAATTTTTTGAGGATGTTTCCAGTAAAGTGGACAAAGGAGAACCAGTTGATGTGGTATATTTGGACTTTCAGAAGGCTTTCGACAAGGTCCCACACAGGAGATTAATGTGCAAAGTTAAAGCACATGGGATTGGGGGTAGTGTGCTGACGTGGATTGAGAACTGGTTGTCAGACAGAAAGCAAAGAGTAGGAGTAAATGGGTACTTTTCAGAATGGCAGGCAGTGACTAGTGGGGTACCGCAAGGTTCTGTGCTGGGGCCCCAGCTGTTTACATTGTACATTAATGATTTAGACGAGGGGATTAAATGTAGTATCTCCAAATTTGCGGATGACACTAAGTTGGGTGGCAGTGTGAGCTGCGAGGAGGATGCTATGAGGCTGCAGAGTGACTTGGATAGGTTAGGTGAATGGGCAAATGCATGGCAGATGAAGTATAATGTGGATAAATGTGAGGTTATCCACTTTGGTGGTAAAAACAGAGAGACAGACTATTATCTGAATGGTGACAGATTAGGAAAAGGGAAAGTGCAACGAGACCTGGGTGTCATGGTACATCAGTCATTGAAGGTTGGCATGCAGGTACAGCAGGCGGTTAAGAAAGCAAATGGCATGTTGGCCTTCATAGCGAGGGGATTTGAGTACAGGGGCAGGGAGGTGTTGCTACAGTTGTACAGGGCCTTGGTGAGGCCACACCTGGAGTATTGTGTACAGTTTTGGTCTCCTAACTTGAGGAAGGACATTCTTGCTATTGAGGGAGTGCAGCGAAGATTCACCAGACTGATTCCCGGGATGGTGGGACTGACCTATCAAGAAAGACTGGATCAACTGGGCTTGTATTCACTGGAGTTCAGAAGAGTGAGAGGGGACCTCATAGAAACGTTTAAAATTCTGACGGGTTTGGACAGGTTGGATGCAGGAAGAATGTTCCCAATGTTGGGGAAGTCCAAAACCAGGGGTCACAGTCTAAGGATAAGGGGTAAGCCATTTAGGACCGAGATGAGGAGAAACTTCTTCACCCAGAGAGTGGTGAACCTGTGGAATTCTCTACCACAGAAAGTAGTTGAGGCCAATTCACTAAATATATTCAAAAGGGAGTTAGACAAAGTCCTTACTACTCGGGGGATCAAGGGGTATGGCGTGAAAGCAGGAAGGGGGTACTGAAGTTTCATGTTCAGCCATGAACTCATTGAATGGCGGTGCAGGCTAGAAGGGCTGAATGGCCTGCTCCTGCACCTATTTTCTATGTTTCTATGTTTCGACATCGGGGAAGACTTACTTTGGTCGCGCTTTAATGAAATCACAAATGTGTTCATTTTCAATACACTGCAGATTCCATAAGTATACCTCAACTCCATGTATCTGCCTTTGCTCAATATCCCTTACCCAACAAAAACCTATCACAGACTTGACATTTTGAATTGACTTAGGGGAGAGAGTTACAAATTTCCACTACCCTTTGTATGCAAAAGTGCTTCCTGATTTCAGTCCTGAATGGCCCAGCTCTAATTTTAAGATTCAGCCATCTTGTTCTGGATTACTCCACCAGAGGCAATAGTTTCTCTGTATCTACCCTTTATCATTTTTAAGCACCTCAATTACATCGCCCGTCAACTTTCTAAGCTTAAGGGAATACAAGCCACGTTTATGCAATCTGTCCCCATCATTTAATCCTTTAAACCCCGTTATCATTCTGGAGAATATGAGCCTCACCCCCTCTAAACCCAATGTATATCCTTCCTGAGATACAGTGTGCAAAACTGAACACAGTGTTCCACATGCGGTCTGACCAAGACTCCATAGAACTGAAGCATAACTCCCACTCCTTTGTGTTCCAACCCTCTTAAAATAAAGGCCAATATTCCATTCGCCTTGTTGATTATTTTTTATAGCTGTGCACTAGCTTTTAGTCCTCTGAAGAGCCGAGGGCCCAGGGGCAGCACGGGCTTGCCCACACTGCCATATGTATGCGCACTAGGTCCGTTCAGCAGAGCAGGTCTCCAGTCGTCCTGGTTAACCCTTGCCACTGGATAAAGGCCTAGCTCTGTCAAGCCCGTGCGGTGGCTGATGTGCAACGGTCACCACACGTTAAAAAAATCCACGCACAGGCACCCCTTCAATTGGAGTTCAGGACTGGAACATCGGGTCCTTCATTGAAACATCTGTGAACTCATGTGGAAGCAAGTAATTCTCGTTCGAGGGACTGCCTGTGATGATGAGCTGCACTAGGGCAACAGCTAGTTGGTACACAGGTTATTAACAGTTCAGCCAGGATGTTTTTCAGGGCCCAACAGCCTTCACTATGTCCAAAGCTCCCAGTCGCTTCTTAATGTAATGTGGAGTGAAGCGAATTAGCTGTACACTGGCATCTACGATGGTAGGTACGTTGAAAGGAGGCTGAGTAGGATCGTTCATTTGGAAAAACTACAGCCTTGTCTCATCATGATTGAAGATGGGATGCTCATGATGCCTTCTCCTTCTCCTATTAGTTGCTTCATTGTCCATTGCTATTGTCAACTGGATGTGGTAAAGCTACAGATCTTAGCTCTGTCTATATAGCCTGCTAATTGTGGCATTTAGCCCAGTTTTGTAGCTTTATTAAATTTGTACCTCATTTTATAATTTGTTTGGTGTTGCTCTTGACACACCATTCTACACTTTTCATTGAAATAGGCTTTCCTCCCTCAACCTCTGCACCATGCGACTTCTCATCCTGTGATTTCAACAACCATCTCAATTCCTCATGCTCTCTCTCATCTGAGTTCACTTCCCTCCTATCCTCCCTTAATCTCTCTCTCAATGTGAACTCCCCAACCCATATTCACGGCTACTCCCTTGACTTTGTCATCTCTCGTGGCCTTGCTATTCCTACCGTGTCAATTGCAGATAAGGCCATCTCTGACCATTTCCTTGTATCGCTTTTCACCCACATCCCCCTTCCCCCACCCAACCCTACTTCCTTCTGTGTCCTCCCCTGGAAAAAACTCTCTCCCGACTCTCTTACAACTGCATTTATCAAATCCAAACTGTCAAGCCTTTGGCCCTCCATTCACCATGACATTCCTGCAGCCACCGATTTGCTCAACCACACCCTCACCACCATCTTTGATGCGCTAGTCCCTATTAAACCCATTATTCTCTCTCACCCTGGCCGTTCCCCTTGGTACAGCCTTCATCTTCGCTGCCTCAAGTCCAAGGGATGCAGAATGGAATGGATATGGTGGACAACTGGTTTAGCCATTCACCTCCAGATCTGGCTGGACCACATAAAGCACTATCGGGTCCTACTCTTGTATACCAAAACTGCTCACTATTCCAGGATCATTCTGGAATACTAAGATAACTCCTGGCTAATCGTCTTCTTAAACCCCTCTTCCCTGTCTCCACCACCCTCACCTCCAACAACAAGTGCGAGGAGCTCATGGACTTCTTTGTTTCAAAGATTGAGACCATCCGATCAGCTGCCTCTGCCAGTTCCCTTCCTTCCCCTAGCTCACCAGGCCAAACTTCCTCTGAGGTTCCCCCTGCCCTAGCCCTGAACTCACATCTCTCTCTGATCTCACTTCTTGACCTCTCCATGCTCGTCTTGACAATGAGACCCACTTCCAGCTCCCTTGACCCTATTCCTACTAAACTGACCACCCAACTTTCTTTTTTGGCTCCCATGCTAGCTGACATTGTTAACGGTTCTCTCTCCTTAGGTACTGTTCCCCTCTCCTTCAAATCTGTCATCATCACCCCTCTCCTCAAAAAAACAACCCTTGACCCCAGTGTACATGTAATCTATCGCCCCATCTCCAACCTCCCTTTCCTCTCCAAAGTCCTTGAACGTGTTGCCGCCTCCCAAATCCGTGCCCATCTTTCCCGGAACTCCATGGGCTCAATTTTTCCCAGTGATTTGCGGTATTTTTTTTGCCTAAGTTTCCCCACAGATAAAAAAAAAACAGTTTCCCCAATCAATTTGTACCAGTGTAACTCAGTTACGATTTTTTTTCGGTACGTTTTTTTTTCAGCCAAAGGGGGCGTAACCTGCCACCCATGCCAATTCTGGCCATTTAGACAAGTTTGGACAGCTGAGAATTACTCCAGTTCTGCTTAGGCCAGTGTATGTGGCCTTTGCAGAAAAACCTTCTGGAGAGTTAAAGAAATTGGCACAGGTAAAGAAATTGGCGCAGGTAAGTGCAGCAGATGCCCAGACAGCAGCAGCAGAAAAGGTAAGAGAGAGGGGGAGAGAGAGGTGGGCGGGGGAGGGGAGTGGGAGGCGTGGGGGGAAGAGGGAAGCCTTTTGTGTGTAGTTAGGTGTAGGGACTGGGAGGGAGGGGGCCATTCGGCATTTGGCCTGGGATAGGGGCAGGGGAGTGGACCAGAAGGCCATTCGGCCTGGGTTAGGGAGCAGACCGACAAGGCACTCGGAGCTGGGGGGATGCGGGACCGGCAAGGCACTCGGGGCTGGGGGAGCTGGAGCTGGACCGGCACCGGCAAGGGGCAGGCTAGGCAAGCAGACCGGTAGGCCTTTCGGCCAGGGCTAGGAGCGGGTGAGCGGGGACCGGCTTTAATAATTGGAGGTAAGTTAATGCAATGTGTTTTAATGTGTTTTTAACTGGCTGTATGTTTCACTTTGCAGCCTTAGCTCGCATTGTGTCCCTGGTTACCGTGGCAACCCAATCTTTTTGGCGCAGATCAAGGCTTCACCCCTAAAACTAAAGGACAGGTTAGGCCACGGCAAAATGAAGAAATCCAACGGGGAAACTTAGAACATTTTTTTTTGGCGAACGTGGGCCCAAAAAAACAGGCGTAATTCTTCAAGTATGCCAAAAAAAAAGTTTTGGGGAAAATTGAGCCCCGTGTTTGAATCCCTTCAATCTGATTTCCGCCCCTGCCACAGTACCGAAACGTCTCTCATCAAAGTCACAAATAACATCCTTTGTGACTGTGACCAAGGTAAACTATCCCTCCTCATCCTTCTCAACCTGTCTGCAGCTTTTGACACAGCTGACCACTCCATCCTCCTCCAAAACCTCTTCACCACCGTCCAGCTGGGTGGTTCCATTCTTATCTATCTAATTGTAGCCAGAAAATCACCTGCAATGGTTTCTCTTCCCACTCCCGCATTATTACCTCTGGTGTCCCTCAAGGATCTATCCTTGGCCCCCTTCTATTTCTCATCTACATGCTGCCCCTTGGCGACTTCATCCGAAAACACAAGGTCAGTTTCCACATGTACGCTGACGAAACTCAGCTCTACCTCACCACCACTTCCCTTGACCCCTCCATCATCTCTAAATTGTTAGACTGCTTGTCCGACATCCAGTACTGGATGAGCAGAAATTTACTCCAATTAAATACTGGTAAGATCGAAGCCATTGTTTTTGGTCCCCGCCACAAACTGCGTTCCCTAGCCAGACTCCGTCCTTCACCCTAGCATCTGTTTGAGGCTGAGCCAGACTGTTCTCAACCTAGGTGTCATATTTGACCCTGAAATTAACTTCTGGCCACATATCCACGGCATAACTAAAACTGCTCATTTCCACCTCCATAACATTTCCCATCTCCGCCTTTGCCCATCTGCTGCTGAAACCCTCATCCATGCCGTTTTACCTCAAGACCTGACTGCTCCAATGCACTCCTGGCTGACCTCCCACATTCTACCCTACATAACCTTGAGGTCATCCAAATCTCGGCAGCCCATGTCCTAACTCGCACCAAGTACCGCTCATCCATCACCCCTGTGCTTGCTGACCTACATTGGCTGCCGGTTAAGCAACCCCTTGATTTCAAAATTCTCATCCTTGTTTACAAATCCCTCCATGACCTCGCTCCACCCTATCTCTGTAACCTCCTTCAGCCTCACAATCCCTGCCCGCCGGGATGTCTGCGCTCCTCAAATTCTGCCCTCTTGAGCATCCCTGATTATAACTGCTCAAACCATTGGTGGCCGTACCTTCAACTGCCAAGGCCCCAAGCTCAGGCTAAGTGAGTGGGCAAAAATTTGGCAGATGGAGTATAATGTTGGAAAGTGTGAGATCATGCACTTTGGCAGAAAAAAAATCAAAGAGCAAGTTATTATTTAAATGGAGAAAGATTGCAAAGTGCCGCAGTACAGCGGGACCGGGGGTACTTGTGCATGAAACACAAAAGGATAGTATGCAGGTACAGCAAGTGATCAGGAAGGCCAATGGAATCTTGGCTTTTATTGCAAAGGGGATGGAGTATAAAAGCAGGGAAGTCTTGCTACAGCTATACAGGGTATTGGTGAGGCCACAGCTGGAATGCTGTGTGCAGTTTTGGTTTCCATATTTACGAAAGGATATATTTGCTTTGGAGGCAGTCAGAGAAGGTTCACAAGGTTGATTCCGGAGATGAGGGGGTTGACTTATGAGGAAAGGTTGAGTAGGTTGGGCCTCTACTCAATGGAATTCAGAAGAATGAGAGGTGATATTATCGAAACGTATAAGGTTATGAGGGGGCTTGACAGGGTGGATGCAGAGAGGATGTTTCCACTGATGGGGAGACTAAAACTAGAGGGCATAATCTTAGAATAAGGGGCCGCCCATTTAAAACCGAGATGAGGAGAAATTTCTTCTCTCAGAGCGTTGTGGATCTATGGAATTTGCTGCCTCAGAGAGGTGTGGAAGCTGGGACATTGAATAAATTTAAGATAGAAATAGACAGGGGATAAGGGGTTATGGGGAGCGGGCAGGGACGTGGACCCGAGTCCATGATCGGATCAGCCATGATCTTATTAAATGACGGAGCAGGCTTGAGGGGCCATATGGCCTACTCCTGCTCCTATTTCTTATGTTCTTATGTAACTCCCTCCCTGAACCTTTCCGCCTCTCTTTCCTCTTTTAAGACGCTTCTTAAAACTAACTCTGACCAAGCTTTTGATCATCTGCTGTAATTTCTTCTTATGCGGCTCAGTGTCAAATGTATTTGTTTTGTCTTAAAACACTCCTGTGAAGCGCCTTGGGACATTTTGCTACGTTAAAGGCGCTATATAAATACAAGTTGTTGTTATTGTTGTTGTTGTTGAAGGTGACGGAGGAATGAGAGATGAGGATGCATCAGGTCATGAGGTTACAGAATGTAATGGTTTATAACTCTTGCTACTGCTGGTGTCCCACAGCACCTCATGGATGCCCAAGCGTACTGCCGGGGTAGAGTAGAGAGTTTTACTTTGCATCCTGTGCTAATTCTGACTTGGAGTGCTGGTTACAAACACGGAGAAATGCGTGCATCCCACACCTTATTGAACACAAAAATAAGGCAGGGAAAAGAAAACATGGAAAGAGTGCACAGAAGTGAAAAGGCTCCGTAGTTTATTAAAAAGGAAGACACTGATAGACTAAATGGTTTCTTCTTGTGCTTAATCAGGAGGCTTAAAAATATTTAATTATAGCCTTTGTGTGAATCTGTTGTTCATTCTGAAGAGATGTTTTTAATGTTAAGACAGTATTATCTTGCTAATAAACATCTTCTACGCGTTCTCTAACTATTGGGCATTTGTACCACTTTTTTTGCCGACTTGAAAGCTCCAGCAGAGTTCCGAAAATGATGATGTACTTTAAGGCTAATTGCTGCAGCAACTGCAACTAAATCTTGAAACATGAGAATGTAGATTCTGTGTAAATCTTTCCAGCATTGATAGATGTAATACAGTTCCACCTTATGGACCACTGCGCCACCTAGTGGATTACTGTGGTAATGCAGCCATTGCTGTTTACAAGAACAAACAGGTCAGGTCAGCTGACATTTCCTGAGTTAACAGCCATCTTGGAATCTGTGTGTTTGAGAGGTTGTAAAGAATATATCACATTGGCGATAAAGGATCGGATTTTTGGATTTACAAGCTGAAATTTTTGTTGGTGGATGATTCCAGCCAAACAACAGAGAGACTAGGAAGGTCCTTTGTTTGTAGAACAGCTAAAAATCCAAGGTAAATAACAAGCACACTTGGCTGAACTGCCAGAGTCCAGATGGCCGTGCATATGGGAATAATAGGGCGCTTGGGGGAGTTTCAGAGCGACTCAAGACTTTTGGAGCATATGTGGAGCGGCTAGAAATGTTTTTCACTGCAAATAGCATCATTCAAGTCCCTGATGATGAAAACCATAACCCGGTGGTGTTGGAAAGAAAACGGGCTATTTTCTTGATTGCAGCAGGCCCCAAGGTATATGAAACCCTGAAAATTTGCTTGTTCCTGTCAAGCCAAAGGGTACATCACTTATGGAGATTCTAAGGAAGTTAGAACAGCACTACAGTCCTGAGCCCCTGGAAATTACTGAAAGTTATCGTTTCGGATACGAGATCAGTTAACTGACGAAGGTATCAGTGAGTACATTGTAGCATTAAAGAAGCTATCTATTCACTGTCATTTTGGAAACACTCAGGACCGAGCATTGCATGACCACTTTGTTTGTGGGATGAAAAATGAAGCAATCAGAAGAAAGTTGTTGACAACTCCTAACTTGACTTTTGAGTTAGCTTGTCAGACAGCTATGTCGATGGACATGGCCGACCAATATTCCCGAGAATTTCGTACCATTTCCAGTCGTCAGACAACCGAGGTGAATCGCCGACAGTTAAAAGTAAAAGGCAGTTGGGCCCGAAGGTCTCAGCAACTGGCAATGGTAACAGAGCATTGATGTCATGCTGTCGGTGGCTGAGACAACACATTGCTCAAAGTTGAAGAATAAACCAACTTTCAAGGCTATGAATAGAAATCCCCAGAGACGACATAGCATGGAAGAAAAGCAACAGGACGAACAGATGCATGACATCAAGAGCACAAAGGTATCTAACAGCGATTCAAAAAGTATCATTCAAGTAGATGTTGCAGGAACCAAAATACCCATGGAAATCGACACTGGTGCATCCGTGAGCATAGTACCAGAATCATTATATCTCGACAAATTTCGTGATTTCCTACTGGAAAAATCTAAGCTAGAGCTGTGAGGCTACTCGGGAGAGAACATTCCTGTGGTAGGTCGGATCACCGTACCGGTGAAATACAAGGATCAAGTTCAGAGCTTGCCTCTAATAGTAGTGGCAGGAGACAAGCCTGCCTTACCAGGTAGAAATTGGTTGGGATTACTGAAGTTGGATTGGAGTGAGATTTTGTGTGTTGAAACGAGATTTGCGTCGAAGGATGATGTCATCAAGAAGTATCCGAAGGTGTTCTGCGCAACAGGCAGTCCGATCCAAGGCTTCAAGGTGAGTGTCAGGGTGCAGAAGGAAGCTAGACCAGTTTCCTGCAAGCAACGTCCCGTACCATATGCACTCAAGGAGAACGTTGAGCAAGAACTCAAAAGACTATGGACTGAGAACATTATCTCCAAGATAGATCTATGTAATTGGGCTACACCCATTGTTGTTGTACCCGAGAAGCAGAATACCCACAGCGCTTGGTCTGCCCTCCAGGCCTCCAGAACCAGTGCCAGCAAAGTGACGCTCGGTTACTCAACCAGGAAACACCAGGACTGGTTTACATAGAAACATAGAAAATAGGTGCAGGAGTAGGCCATTTGGTCCTTCAAGCCTGCACCACCATTCAATAAGGTCATGGCTGATCATTCCCTCAGTACCCCTTTCCTGCTTTCTCTCCATACCCCTTGACCCCTTTAGCCATAAGGGCCATATCCAACTCCCTCTTCAATATATCCAATGAACTGGCATCAACAACTCTCTGCGGTAGAGAATTCCACAGGTTAACAACTCTCTGAGTGAAGAAGCTTCTACTCATCTCAGTCCTAACTGGCTTACCCCTTATCCTAAGACTGTGTCCCCTGGTTCTGGACTTCCCCATCATCGGGAACATTCTTCCCGCATCTAACCTGTCCAGTCCCGTCAGAATCTTATAAGTTTCTATGAGAAGCCCTCTCATCCTTCTAAATTCCAGTATAAAGGCCCAGTTGATCCAGTCTCTCCTCATATGTCAGTCCCGCCATCCCGGGAATCAGTCTGGTGAACCTTCGCTGCACTCCCTCAATAGCAAGAACGTTCTTCCTCAGATTAGGAGACCAAAACTGAACACAATATTCCAGGTGAGGCCTTAGCTAGGCCCTGTACAACTGCAGTAAGACCTCCCTGCTCCTATACTCAAATCCCCTAGCTATGAAGGCCAACTTACCATTTGCCTTCTTCACCGCCTGCTGTACCTGCATGCCAACTTTCAATGACTGATGAACCATGACACCCAGGTCTCGTTGCACCTCCCCTTTTCCTAATCTGCCGCCATTCAGATAATATTCTGCCTTCGTGTTTTTGTCCCCAAAGTGGAGAACCTCACATTTATCCACATTATACTGCATCTGCCATGCATTTGCCCATTCACCTAACCTGTCCAAGTCACCCTACAGCCTCTTAGTATCCTCCTCACAGCTCACACCGCCACCCAGCTTAGTGTCATCTGCAAATTTGGAGAAATTACTCTCAATTCCTTCATCTAAATCATTGATGTATATTGTAAATAGCTGGGGTCCCAGCACTGAGCCCTGCGACACCCCACTAGTCACTGCCTACTATTCTGAAAAGGACCCATTTATCCCGATTCTCTGCTTCCTGTCTGCCAACCAGTTCTCTATCCAAGTCAATACATTACCCCCAATACCATGTGCTTTGATTTTGTACACCAATCTCTTGTGTGAGACCTTGTCAAAAGCCTTTTGAAAGTCCAAATACACCACAACCACTGGTTCTCCCTTGTCCACTCTGCTAGTTACATCCTCAAAAAATTCCAGATGATTTGTCAAGCATGATTTCCCTTTTATAAATCCATGCTGACTTGGACCAATCCTGTCACTGCTTTCCAAATGAGCTGCTATTTCATCTTTAATAATTGATTCCAACACTTTCCCCACTACTGATGTCAGGCTAACCGGTCTATAATTACCCATTTTCTCTCTCCCTCCTTTTTAAAAAAGTGGTGTTACATTAGCTACCCTCCAGTCCATAGGAACTGACCCAAAGTCGATAGACTGTTGGAAAATGATCACCAATGCATCCACTATTTCTAGGACCACTTCCTTAAGTGCACTGGGATGCAGACTATCAGGCCCCGGGGATTTATCGGCCTTCAATCCCATCAATTTCCCTCTCACAATTTCCCACTTTATAAGGATATCCTTCAGTTCCTCCTTCTCACTAGACCCTCGGTCCCCTAGTATTTCTGGAAGGTTATTTGTGTCTTCCTTTGTGAAAACAGAACCAAAGTATTTGTTTAACTTGTCCGCCATTTCTTTGTTCCCCATTATAAATTCACCTGAATCTGACTGCAAGGGACCTACGTTTGTTTTCACTAATCTTTTTCTCTTCACATATCTATAGAAGCTTTTGCAGTCAGTTTTTATATTCCCAGCAAGCTTCCTCTCATACTCTATTTTCCCCCTCCTAATTAAACCCTTTGTCCTCCTCTGCTGTATTACAACATTCTGCCAGTCCTCAGGTTTGCTGCTTTTTCTGGCCAATTTATATGCCTCTTCCTTGGATTTAACACTATCCTTAATTTCCCTTGTTAGCCACGGTTCAGCCACCTTCCCAGTTTTATTTTTACTCCAAACAGGGATGTACAATTGTTGAAGTTCATCCATGTGATCTTTAAATGTTTGCCATTGCCTATCCACCGTCAACCCTTTAAGTATCACTCGCCAGTCTATTCTCGCCAATTCACGTCTCATACCATCAAAGTTACCTTTCCCCAAGTTCAGGACCCTAGTCTCTGAATTAACTGTGTCACTCTCCATCTTAATAAAGAATTCTACCATATTATGGTCACTCTTCCCCAAGGGGCCTCGCACAACAAGATTGTTAATTAGTCCTTTCTCATTACACATCACCCAGTCTAGGGTGACCAGCCCTCTAGTTGGTTCCTCAACATATTGGTCTAGAAAACCATCCCTAATACACTCCAGGAAATCCTCCTCTACCGCATTGCTACCAGTTTGGTTAGCCCAATCAATATGTAGATTAAAGTCGCCCATAATAACTGCTGTACCTTTATTGCACGCATCCCTAATTTCTTGTTTGATGCTGTCCCCATCCTTATTACTACTGTTTGGTGGTCTGTACACAACTCCCACTAGCGTTTTCTGCCCTTTGGTATTTTGTAGCTCCACCCATACAGATTCCACATCATCCAAGCTAATGTCCTTCCTTACTATTGCATTAATTTCCTCTTTAACCAGCAATGTCACCCAACCTCCTTTTCCTTTCTGTCTATCCTTCCTAAATGTTGAATACCCCTGGATGTTGAGTTCCCAGCCTTGGTCACCCTGGAGCCATGTCTCCGTGATGCCAATTACATCATACCTGTTAACTGCTATCTGTGCAGTTAATTCGTCCACCTTATTCCGAATACTCCTCGCATTGAGGCACAGAGCCTTCACCCTTTGCCCCTTTAGGATTTTGCTGTAATGTGGCCCTTTTTGCTTTTTGTCTTGGGTTTCTCTGCCCTCCACTTTTACTTTTCTTCTTTCTATCTTTTGCTTCTGCCCCCATTCTACTTCCCTCTGTCTCCCTGCATAGGTTCCCATCCCCCTGCCATATTAGTTTAAGCCCTCCCCAACAGCACTAGCAAACACTCCCCCTAGGACATTGGTTCCGGTCCTGCCCAGGTGCAGACTTTCTGGTTTGTACTGGTCCCACCTCCTCCAGAACCGGTTCCAATGTCCCAGGAATTTGAATCCCTCCCTTCTGCACCACTCCTCAAGTCACATATTCATCTGAGCTAGCCTGCGATTCCTACTCTGACTAGCATGTGGCACTGGTAGCAATCCTGAGATTACTACTTTTGAGGTCCTACTTTTTAATTTAGCTCCTAGCTCCCTAAATTCGTCTTGTCGGACCTCATACCATTTTTTTACCTATCCTTGATGAGAATGATCAGGAGATTCAAGAGCTTATAGATTGCAAGCGCAGGGCATTTCTGAGCCTTAAACAACAACGCAACTCGGGAGCAGCAAAGCAGCATTACAGACGGCTCAAGACTGAGGTCCAACAAAAAACCTGGGACCTAAAGAACAGGTGGTGGATGGAGAAAGCACAGGAGATAGAGCATGATATGTGAGGATTCTTCATCGCAGTCAAGGCCACCTTTGGTCCAAACACCCAAGGCCCCACCCCACTGCTGGCCAAGAACGGGGAAACACTCATCAAGGGCCCACTGGAAAGAGCACTTCGAAGATCTCCTCAATCGAGATTGCCTTTGACTCGAGTGTTCTCGACTCCATTCCGCAGCACGCTACCCGCCACCATCTCAGTGAGACCCAAACACTGCACGAGGTAGAAAAAGCCATAAGACAGCTAAAAAAACAAGGCTACGGGAGCGGATGGAACCCCTGCTGAGGCGCTGAAGTATGGCGGAGAGGCACTGTTGGTGTGAATACATGACCGCATCTCTCTCATCTGGAGAGAGGAGAGCATGCCGGGAGATCTTAGAGATGCAGTGATCGAGAACATCTTTAAAAAGGGGGACAAGTCCAACTACAGAGGAATCTCCCTGCTATCAGCCACTGGGAAAGCCATCGCTAGAGTTTTGGTCAACCAGCTTTCCCCTGGAGCTGCTCCCAGAGTCGCAGTGCGGATTTCGTCCCCTACAGGGCACAACGGACATGATTTTTGCAGCATGACAGCTGCAGGAAAAATGCAGGGAGCAGCGCCAGCCCTTATACATGGCTTCCTTCGACCTTAGAAAGGCCTTTGACACTGTCAACCGCGAGGGTCTATGGCGCGTCCTCCTCCGCTTTGGATGGTCCCAAAAGTACGTCACCATCCACCACTTGCTCCATGACGACATGCAGGCCGTGATCCTTACCAACGGATCCATCACAGACTCAATCCACGTCCGGGGTCAAGCAGGGCTGCGTCATTGCCCCAACCCTCTTCTCAATCTTCCTCGCTGCCATGCTCCACCTCACAGTCAACGAGCTCCCCGCTGGAGTCGAACTAAACTACAGAACCAGTGGGAACCTGTTTAACCTTCGCCGTCTCTAGGCCAGATCCAAGACCACCCCAACCCCATGGATCAGTTTGTAGCACTCTTGCCTCTGAGTCAGGCAGTGTAGGTTCAAGTCCCACTCCAGACACTTGATCACATAGAATCATAGAATGATTATAGCACAGAAGGAAGCCATATGGCCCGACAAGCCTGCGCTGGCTCTCTGCAAGAGCATTTCAGCTAGTCCCACTCCCCCGCCCTTTCCCCGTGGCCCTTCCAATTTTTTTCCTTCAGGTACTTATCCAATTCCCTTTTGAAAGCCACAATTGAATCTGTTTCCCTTACAGGCAGTGAATTCCAGATCTTAATCATCGCTGCGTAAAAACGTATTTCCTCATGTCGCCTTTGGTTCTTCTACCAATCACCTTAAATCTGTACCCTCTGGTTCTCAACATAATCTAGGCTGGCACTTCACTGCAGTACTGAGCAAGCGGTCCCATCTGACCTCTCAGGTGGATGCGGAGGATCCCATGGCGCTATTCGGGGAGGAGCAGAGGAGTTCTGCCCAGTGTCCTCAACCAACATCACTAGACAGATCGTCTGTTCATTGTTGCATTGGTTTGTGGGACCTTGCTGTCCATAGGTTGGCTGCCGCATTTCCTGCATTTCGACGGTGACTGCATTTCAAGTGTCCTTAAGTGGCTGTAAGGCACTTTTGGATGTCCTGAGATCATGAAAGGCGCTATATAAATGCAAGTTCTTTCTTGAGGCTGTTGCATGGCAAGGCTAGAAACATGGAGTCTCACTAAACAAGAAGCAAACAGGCAAGAGATAAGGTTATAAAAGGGCAGTGTCAATTCTGCAACCCGCGCTCCTGCATGCCACGAACAGAGACTCACAAAACTACCTCGTTAACACACCGCTCATTTGCAGAGACCTTTCCAGAACTTCCTCATCAGGGGACAATACCTGACTAGCAAAACTTAAGGAGGAGACTAGATGAGAAAGGGTAAATTGGGAGGAAAGGTACAGTCCATGAGAATTTACCATATTCAATTGGTGGAATATGGTGGGCAATATTTTCCAACATATTCTAGAGGAAATCTCCTTTTTGTTAATATAATTACATGATGTTAAAATCAGGTCTTTATGCATAAAAGTTATCTGTGATTGACAGCCACTTCACCAAAGACACTTAGCGACAGGATGGGGAAGGTGGCAACATTAAACTGGCTATTGAGATATCAGGCTTCTTTAATAGACTATTTAAGCCTTTTAAGAGAGGCGTGAGTTTGGGGCCAGGGCCCAGGGGCAGCACGGGCCAGCCCACACTGCGATATGTGTACGCACTAGGTCCGTGCAGCAGAGCTGGTCTCCAGTCATCTTGGGTAATCCTTGCCACTGGACCAAGACCCAGCTCTGTCAAGCCCATGTGGTGGCTGGTGTGCAACGGCCACCACACGTTAAAAAAATCCAAGCACAGGCATCTTCCACCCTTCAGGATGTAGTTCAGGACCTGGAGTTTTAGGTCCTTCATTGGAACACCTGTGAACTTATCCTTTTTTGGCGTGGAAGCAAGTCATCCTCATTTCGAGGGACTGCCTATGATGATGATGGACTACTGCTCCACCTAGTGGACTACTGTTGTAATGCAGCCATTGCTGTTTACAAGAATAAACAGGTCAGGTCACTTGACAAGTTCCTGAGTTAACAGCCATCATGGAGTCTGTGTGTGTGAGTTCGTAAAGAATATATCACAGTAGATACCGCAATTTCAATACAATAAATGATTTTAAAATGCCCCTTGAAACTAATTTATTTAAAATGTTGTAGAAAACCATTTTTACCTTTTTGTTTTGAGTCTGTGAGATGCTCAACTGTATAGTAATAAAGAAAGAAAGAAAGAAAGAAAGAAAGAAAGAAAGAAAGAAAGAAAGAAAGAAAGAAAGAAAGACTTGGATTTATATAGCATCCTTCATGACCACCGCACGTCTCAAAGCGCTTTACAGCCAACGAAGTACTTTTGGAGTGTAGTCACTGTTGCAAAATGGAAAATGCAGCAGCCAATTTGCACACAAGCAGGCTCCTACAAACAGCAATGTGATAATGACCAGATAACCTATTTTTTTGTTATGTTGATTGAGAGATAAATATTGGCCAGGACACCGTGGATAACTCCCTTGCTCTTCTTCGAAATAGTGCCATGGGATCTTTTATGTCCACCTGAGAGAGCAGACGGGGCCGCGGTTTAACGTCTCATCCGAAAGACGGCACCTCCGACAGTGCAGCACTCCCTCAGCACTGCAGTGGAGTGTCAGCCTAGATTTATGTGCTCAAGTTCCTGGAGTTGCCTGTTAATACCTAGCTCTCTCATCTGACATTTTGTATAGCCAAGTGAGGCAACTAGGTGTCCAGTGAGAGAAATCTAAAACTGGTAGCATTTTAATACAGTGCCAATATTCATAACATTGTAACTCACATTATAATGAACATAAATATTACAAGTAATTTTCAAATTGAGTTTTACTATTTCAAATTAGAGCCTTAATGTTACAATACTGTAGCTCCTAGCATGGTAAAGTGCCAATGAACCCTTACTGATCAACAGTTACAGTAATCAGTTACATCCAACATATGCTTGGCTTATTGGGCGCATTGAATGCACTAGGTGATACAATACTGACACTATGCTTACCATATTCGGAGATAACATCCTATATTTTCCAATCAGTGGAATTATTTTAGCACCAACATTAACCAGCTTAAAATAAATATATTAATGACAATAGAAAATCTAGTCTATAATTTGTAAATATGAATACCTCAAAGATTTAGAACACGGAGGCTAAGCAGAGGATTGGAGGCTCAAATATTAATCTCAAAGTATCTGCAAAACCAGTTGATTCAGAAGCTAAAATCAATTGGATTAGTCCCCGTACATTTCATGGATTATATACAGGCTTCAGCTGCTTAGCAGTTATAGTTGTCTGGGAACTTAGAAATGTTATTTGGTTTAGTAGTAATCTTTAATTACAAGATTATTCATGATTTATCAAGTAGTTACCACGTAAGAAGTTTATGATTTTCACTTGAATGTGTCCTCCATCAGCAGGAAACAGAGATCTGACTTCACCAGATACTCGAATTAAATCATTTCCAAAATTGTATCCAGTAAACTGCAAATAAATAGCACAGGTAACAGTCACTGAATCTGGGAACAAGGAGCTCTTGTTTAATTTTCAATATAAAAAACAATTCTGATAAACAAGGCAAAAGTTTTTAAATACAGGTATATGGAACATTTTCCATTTATGGCACTGGAGACAAGAATTTCCTCTTTAGTTACTGGCATAACCTGGGTGGTTGGTGGAAGAAAAATCGGGTGGAGGGTAATGCTGCAATCCCCCATCACCACATTACTTCCAGCATTTTCTGCCAGAAGTGATATTGGGTGTGTAACATGACTGCCCAAATATGGTCAAGTGTATTAGGATGAGAGAATCATACAATGTATTTCCCATCATTTCTGCCCGAGCACTACTGTGCGCAAGGAATACGGGAGCATTGCTGACATCCAGTGTTGTTAAGGGCCGCAGGAGTCACATAGAAGACTGGTCATGAAAGTAAAAGGATCCAAGGCAAAGTGGCAAGTTGGATTCAAAATTGGCTCAGAGGCAGGAAGCACAGGGTAATTGTTGATGGATATTTTTGTGACTGGAAGGCTGTTTCCTGTGGGCTTCCACAGGGCTCAGTACTAGGTCCCTTGCTTTTTGTGGTATATATCAATGATTTAGACTTGAATGTAAGGGGTATGATTAAGAAGTTTGCTGATGATACAAAAATTGGCTGTGTGGTTGATAACGAAGAAGAAAGCTGTAGACTGCAGGAAGATATCAATGAACTGGTCAGGTGGGCAGAACAATGGCAAATGGAATTCAATCCGGAGAAATGTGAGGTAGTGCACTTGAGGAGTGCTAACAAGGCTAGGGAATACACAATGATAGGACAGTGAGAAGCGTAGAGAAACAAAGGGACTTTGGAGTGCATGTCCACTGATCCCTGAAGGCCAGGTAAATATGGTGGTTAAGAAGGCACATGAAAGACTTGCCTTTATTAGTCGAGGCATAGAATACAAAAGCAGGCAGGTTAAACTTGAACTGTATAAAACAGTAGTTAGGCCACAGCTAGAGTACTGCATGCAGTTCTGGGCACCACATTACAGGAAAGTTGTGATTGCATTAGCGAGGGTACAGGGGGAGATTTACGAGGATGTTGCCTGGACTGGAGAATTTTAGTTGTGAGGAAAGATTGGATAGACTGGTTTTGTTTTCTTTGGAACAGAGGAGGCTGAGGCAAGACCTTATTAAGGTGTCTAAAACTATGAGGGGCCTAGATAAAGTGGATAGGAAGGACCTATTTCCTTTAGCAGAGGGGTCAACAACCAGGGGGCATAGATTTAAAGTAATTAGTAGGAGGTTTAAAGGAGATTTGAGGGGAATTATTTCACCTAGAGGATGTTGGGGATCTGGAACTCACTGCCTGAAAGGGTGGTAGAGACAGAAACGTTCACCACATTTAAAAAGTACTTGGATATGCACGTGAAAGTGCTGCAACCTACAGGGCTACGGACTAAGAACTGGAAAGTGGGATTAGGCTGCATAGCTCTTTGTTGGCCGGCGCGGACACGATGGGCTGAAATGGCCTCCTTCTGTGTTGTCAATTTCTATGATTCTATGATTCTCGGAGGGAAGTTAGATGTCAAATGACCATTTTGACTAAAGCTTGAGGGCCTGCTTGTGCTTTTCCATAGCTGTAGAGCTCTGCCGTTCATACTTCAAAAAGTCTGCATATTAATACAATGCTATCTAAGTACAATTCGTATTTGCAGTTATTTGAGTCTGTGTAAAGGTAGCAATGTCTGATGATATCTATGGAGGCGTTCAACACACACATTCATGCAGTAATGCTTATTGGAACTGCAATACATCATGGAGCATGTAGAAATTCCTGGGGCTTTGTGAAGGATGTATTTCTCAGTAGGAGATGTGCACCTACTGAATGCTCACACTGTTGCTACCGAGGTACATCAAGTTCTCTTGACCACTTTGAAAGTGGTGGGGATCAAATAGAGGTAGCTATTATGCAGACAAAGCGACAATCTCAAAATCTTGAAGCATTTAAAAGAACTCTGGAGTCTTCAGCTCGCATCACCAGACACCCTATGCTGCAGTGAAGTGCCGTAAAAACTTTGTTCTCCCATCTCAGGTGGCCTCAGTGCCCACGCTAAATATGGTAATCATCCTGACCCCAGGAAACACCTCGGTCAGTGGAGCAACTAATGGGTGGCCGGAAGTCCCGGCTCCCTTTACTTCTGTGGGTAGAGTGAGACCAGAGGAAAATTCAACCCACTTGTTAAAATTAACTACTTCCATACCTTTAACGAAACTCCTGCACTTTGGGCAGAAAATCAAGCGGATTCAGAAAAAAAGATCCCCCATGTGATTTCAGGCTCTTGCATTCCACCATGCTGGCACTGAACCTGCTGAGGTTTACCGTGTTATCTTTTGCTAATTTGTAATAACCGTTGGTCATTTTGTGTCTAGGTCTGGGTGTTAAAATTCTGCCAAATGTAAATATAGCAAACCTGGTAGAATTTCTCAATTATCTCAGGTGATTCCTGAGCTTCTGGCTCAGCCTCTGAAATTATTTTGTGCTCTTCTTTGATGATGTTATTGTCCTGTTTTGCTGATTTCTTTGATGGCTTATTTGCTTTGGACGGCGATAGTTCTACAGTTAATTCCTTCTTTTTGCTAAGTGGCCTGTCTTTCTTGCCTTTTTTTTCTTTTTTCTGTTCCTCCTCTTTCAACTTCTCCTGGTCTTTCTTCCAAGCCTATGGACCAAGAAAACAGTAAATACATTTAAGAATATACAATATTGTTTGTATTTTCTGTACTGGTCAACAATATTTTAAAGTGAGTAATAATATAACATAATTTTCCAACTTGAAAATGACAAAGTGGAATTTGGATTTTTTTTTAAAATGGCATAAGAACATAAGAATTAGGAACAGGAGTAGGCCATCTAGCCCCTCGAGCCTGCTCCGCCATTCAACAAGATCATGGCTGATCTGGCTGTGGACTCAGCTCTACTTACCCGCCCGCTCCCCGTAACCCTTAATTCCCTTATTGGTTAAAAATCTATCTATCTGTGACTTGAATACATTCATTGAGCTAGCCTCAACTGCTTCCTTGGGCAGAGAATTTCACAGATTCACAACCCTCTGGGAGAAGAAATTCCTTCTCATGTTTGAAACTTCACCACTGGTTAAAGTGAATTATCAAGAATAACTTAGACATTTGACCCCCTCAAATTTTGACTCCCATAATCCACCACTGTATGTTCATCAGAGTGGGAGACCTGTCCGTTCAATGCTCACTTGATCAGAAATCCTGGATTCATCTAATTTAAATATTGTTGGGCAGGACAAAACCACATGTTCCACCAGCAATTGGCTAGGTTATGTTGTGAGGCCCAAAAACTCAAGGGGGGAGGGGTGACAGAGGAAGCACTGGTAAAAATGGAAGTGTTGCTCTTGTTGTGAGAGGCCCCTTGGGGAATAGTAACCATAATATGGTAGAATTCTTTATTAAGATGGAGAGTGACATAGTTAATTCAGAGACTAGGGTCCTGAACTTAAAGAAAGGTAACTTCGATGGATTGAGATGTGAATTGGCTAGAGTAGACTGGCGAATGATATTAAAGGGTTGACGGTGGATAGGCAATGGCAAACATTTAAAGATCACATGGATGAAGTTCAACAATTGTACATCCCTGTCTGGAGTAAAAATAAAATGGGGAAGGTGGCTCAACTGTGGCTAACAAGGGAAATTAGGGATAGTGTTAAATCCAAGGAAGAGGCATATAAATTGGCCAGAAAAAGCAGCAAACCTGAGGACTGGGAGAAATTTAGAATTTAGCAGAGGAGGACAGAGTTTCATTAGGAAGGGAAAAATAGAGTATAAGGGGAAGCTTGTTGGGAACATAAATACTGACTGAAAAAGCTTCTAAAGATATGTGAAGAGGAAAAGATAGTGAAGACAAACGTAGGTCCCTTGCAGTCAGAATCAGGTGAATTTATAATGGGGAACAAAGAAATGGCAGACCAATTGAACAAATACTTTGGTACTGTCTTCACTAAGGAAGATACAAATAAATTTCTTGAAATACTAGGGGACCGAGGATCTAGCGAGAAGGAGGAACTGAAGGAAATCCTTATTAATCAGGAAATTGTGCTTGGAAAATTGATGGAATTGAAGGCCGATAAATCCCTGGGGCTTGATAGTCTGCATCCCAGAGCACTTAAGGAAGTGGCCCTAGAAATAGCAGCTGCATTGGTGATCATTTTCCAACAGTCTATCGACTCTGGATCAGTTCCTATGGACTGGAGGGTAGCTAATGTAACATCACTTTTTAATAAAGGAGGGAGAGAGAAAACAGGGAATTATAGACCGGTTAGCCTGACATCAGTAGTGGGGAAAATGTTGAAATCAATTGTTAAAGATGAAATAGCAGCGCATTTGGAAAGCAATGACAGGATCGGTCCAAGTCAGCATGGATTTATGAAAGGGAAATCATGCTTGACAAATCTTCTAGAATTTTTTGAGGATGTGACTAGTAACGTGGACAAGGGAGAACCAATGGATGTGGTGTATTTAGACTTTCAAAAGGCTTTTGACAAGGTCCCACACAAGAGATTGGTGTGCAAAATTAAAGCACATGGTATTGGGGGTAATGTATTGACGTGGATAGACAACTGGTTGGCAGACAGGAAGCAGAGATTCGGGATAAACGGGTTCTTTTCAGAATGGCAGGCAGTGACTAGTGGGGTGTCGCAGGGCTCAGTGCTGGGACCCCAGCTATTTACAATATACATCAATGATTTAGATAAAGGAATTGAGAGTAATATCTCCAAGTTTGCAGATGACACTAAGCTGGGTGGCGGTGTGAGCTGTGAGGAGGATGCTAAGAGGCTGCAGGGTGACTTGGACAGGTTAGGTGAGTGGGCAAATGCATGGCAGATGCAGTATAATGTGGATAAATGTGAGGTTATCCACTTTGGTGGCAAAAACGTGAAGGCAGAATATTATCTGAATGGCGGCAGATTAGGAATAGGGGAGTGCAACGAGACCTGGGTGTCATGGTGCATCAGTCATTGAAGGTTGGCATGCAGGTGCAGCAGGCGGTGAAGAAGGCAAATGGCATGTTGGCCTTCATAGCTAGGGGATTTGAGTACAGGGGCAGGGAGGTCTTACTGCAGTTGTACAGGGCCTTGGTGAGGCCTCACCTGGAATATTGTGTTTAGTTTTGGTCTCCTAATCTAAGGAAGGACGTTCTTGCTATTGAGGGAGTGCAGCGAAGGTTCACCAGACTGAGTCCCGGGATGGCAGGACTGACATATGAGGAGAGACTGGATCGACTGGGCCTGTATTCACTGGAGTTTAAAAGAATGAGAGGGGATCTCATAGAAACATATAAAATTCTGATGGGACTGGACAGGTTAGATGCAGGAAGAATGTTCCCGATGTTGGGGGAGTCCAGAACCGGGGTCACAGTCTAAGGATAAGGGGTAAGCCATTTAGGACTGACGTGAAGAGAAACTTCTTCACTCAGAGAGTTGTTAACCTGTGGAATTTTCTTCCGCAGAGAGTTGTTGATGCCAGTTCGTTGGATATATTCAAGAGGGAGTTAGATATGGCCCTTACTGCTAAAGGGATCAAAGGGTATGGAGAGAAAGCAGGAAAGGGGTACTGAGGTGAATGATCAGCCATGATCTTATTGAATGGTGCTGCAGGCTAGAAGGGCCGAATTGCCTACTCCTGCACCTATTTTCTATGTTTCTATGTTTCTAAAGCTGGAATGTTTATAAAACAGTACCAGCGTGTAAAATGTAAATGTAAATGAAAAATGAAGCAGGTGTAAGAGAACCTGAAACTCCTTGCAGAGTGATGTAAATATGATTCTGACTAAAATTAAGCATGGGGGAATGGAATAGTGTGACTGGATGGCATGAGACCTGTCAATATAGCAACCAGAACTATGTGAAGTGTCGCAAGTAGTGAATGGCAACTGCATAATCCCCAGGACTCCTCTCCAATTCAGCATGAGGTTTAATTACCTCACAAGGTCAGCAAAGATAAATGTTACGGTTATTAATGTGTACTTTGTACATTTTCAGACAGAAGATCTACATTTATCCTAAAAATGAATTCACAAATCAAAGGGCATCATCCTGTGCACTAAATATTCTGAGATGATACCTGCACTAGGAAGATTTCAATTAAATGGTTTCCATGTCCTAAAATACTGCATGATTGTTAAAGCTTTGTTACTTTAGTGGGAATTCTAGAAGATAAATTCTGAAAATTTTTAAATAGTTGTCAAATTCAACACTAACAACAAACAATAATAAACATTATTTTGTCATCAAGGAAAATATTGCATACAATTCCCCAGAAGGATAGACTACAGCAGGAGGGACCGTAGGATGAGGCAAAACAAATGTTGAGAACTCATTCAGCCAATGTGGTACCCAGCATGAGATGAAGCTATCAGGAAGATGTCGGACCAGATCATCGGGTCTGCTCCGAATTTGTCAGACTTCACTTCGCTGAAAGTGTAGCAGAATCTCTGTTTACTTGTGTAAAAGGCGTTTCCAGTGCACTTCCAGTGAAGTAAAGTCTGGCGACGCAGAGACGGATCCGAGGAATTTCCCAGCTGATAAGTTCAAACGCCTTCAGTGTCAGGATGCTCCAAGCCAATTTCACAAAGAATCCCCCAAAACATCAGAAATTAACTGGGTCAGTGAGGAGTTTTAATATTAATTCTTGGAAAGATACTGATGAGAAGATAATCAAGCAATTAGTCAAGTTACAGGATACTGTTAAAAATGATTAAATAACTTTATTCAAACTGAGGACATTTGTCCTTCAGATTGCCCCTTAAACTTCTAACCAAAGTGATGTAAAACTATTCAATCGAAATGTTGTTAAAATCGGGTATTATATAATGAATTGTAAATGAATGGAGCGTTGTATTGAAGTTGAGTATGTTGATCCTGGGGAAGGAACAAGTAAAGCCGGACAAAAGAAAAATAGGAAATATGATCGTTCCTATTTCAACTTGGATTCACATATACAGTCCGCGACTGCAATGTATTGTTTGTACTGAAGTTCTTGCTCAGGATGGCATGAAACCAAGCGAACAAAAACACAACTTGGAAACCAAACACCTTGCCCTCAAAGATAGACCATAAGATTTTTTTCAAACAAAAGCTCTTTCAACTGAAAGGACATATGCAGATAATCAACAAATGCAGTGCTATCCCTGCCAAAGCACTTGAAGCATCCCATATTAGAAACCATAGGGCTCAAGTTTCGGATCCCCGGTGGAACGGCGCACCTTGGAGAGGCCTGTCTAATTTCTAGAATTGAAAAAGCGGCAAATATTTACCTCGCGATTCTCCGATATCTGTAGGCCCGTTTGCAGCTCAGCGCGGAGTAGGAGGAGCTGATGGGGGCGGAGCTACAGCCCTGAGCCAAAAGGAGTGCCGGCAGCTATGCCCGTGCGCAATGGAGGCTGCGCGCATGCGCAGTAGCTCCTGGCCCTCCCAGCACGTTCTGTCTCCAGGCGACGACCCTATCCCTGGTCGAAGGGATGTTGCCCCCATCCCGGGCCGAGTGACCTGCCTGCAGTTACCTCCTCAGTGGCGAGCCCGCCCGACCAGCATCTCCTCGGGGGCGGGCCCCGCCCGAATTCCTCGTTGACAGCGGGGCCCGCCCGACCGGCATCTCCTCGGGGGTGGGCCCTGCCCGAACTCCTCGTCGGCAGCGGGGCCCGCCCGAGCAACTCTTCAGCAGGCTTTTGGAGGGTTCCCGGTGCTGCAGTAGGTGAGTAGAAACTTACATTTTTTAATTTGATTGATTTTTTATTATCTTTTATTTTTAATTTTTTAATTTTTTTTTGATTGATTGATTTATTGATTTATTTATCATTTATTATTGATGATGGCTCTTTATTGGTAAAAGTGAAGTGTTTAATGCTTTGTAAAATCCTGTAACTTCCCTACTGCCCTCCTCCATCTCTCGCTACCTGCACCTAAAAGTGTAGGCAAGGTTTTTCTGAGCGTACAAAATCGACACTTACTGCGTTCTAAGTTTATTTGGAGTAACTTTTCACTGACTAAACTTACAAAACAGGCATAAGTAGCTGGTAACACCACCTTTTGAAAAAAAAAACTGTACTAAAACGAAACTATTCTAACTAACTAGAACTGGAGCAAACTAAATGCTGAGAATTGCGATTTCTAAGATACTCCATGCTAAACTAGTTGCTCCAAAAAAATAGGAGCAACTCGAGCCGAAACTTGGGCCCATAGAAGCATAGAAAATAGGTGCAGGGGTAGGCCATTCGGCACTTCGAGCCTGCAGCACCATTCAATATGATCATGGCTGATCATGCAACTTCAGTACCCTATTCCTGCTGACTCTCCACACCCATTGATCCCTTTAGCCATAAGGGCCACATCTAACTCCCTTTTGAATATATCTAACGAACTGACCTCAATAACTTTCTGTGGTAGAGAATTCCACACGTTCACAATTCTCTGAGTGAAGAAGTTTCTCCTCATCTTGGTCCTAAATGACTTACCCCTTATCCTTAGACTGTGACCCCTGGTTCTGGACTTCCCCAACATCGGGAACATTCTTCCTGCATCGAACCTGTCCAATCCCATCAGAATTTTATATGCTTCTATGAGATCTCCTCTCATTCTTCTAAATTCCAGTGAATATAAGCCTAGTCGATCCTGTCTCTCCTCATATGTCAGTCCTGTCATCCCGGGAATCAGTCTGGTGAATCTTCGCTGCACTCCCTCAATAGCAAGAATGTCCTTCCTCAGATTAGGAGACCAAAACTGAACACAATATTCCAGGTGAGGCCTCACCAAGGCTCTGTACAACTGCAATACTCAAATCCCCTAGCTATGAAGGCCAACATGCCACTTGCCTTCTTCACCGCCTGTGTACCTGCATGCCAAATTTCAATGACTGATGCACCCTGACACCCAGGTCTCATTGAACCTCCCCTTTTGTTAATCTGTCACCATTCAGATAATATTCTGCCTCCATGTTTTTGCCACCAAAGTGGATAACCTCACATTTATTTACATTGTACGGCATCTGCAATGCATTTGCCCACTCACCTAACATGTCCAAGTCACCCTACAGCCTCTTAGCATGCTCCTCACAGCTCACACTGCCACCCAGCTTAGTGTCATCTGCAAACTTGGAGATATTACATTCAATTCCTTCGTCCAAATCATTAATGTATATTTTAAATAGCTGGGGGCCCAGCACTGAACCTTGCGGTACACCACTAGTCACTGCCTGCCATTCTGAAAAGGACCCGTTTATTGATACTCTTTGCTTCCTGTCTGCCAACCAGTTCTCTATCCACGTCAATACATTACCCCCAATACTAAGTGCTTTAATTTTGCACACCAATCTCTTTCAAAGCCTTTTGAAAGTCCAAATACACCACATCCACTGGTTCTCCCTTGTCCACTCGACTAGTTACATCCTCAAAAAATTCTAGAAGATTTGTCAAGCATGATTTGCCTTTCATAAATTCATGCTGACTTGGACCGATCCTGTCACTGCTTTCCAAATGCGCTGCTATTACGTCTCTAATAATTGATTCCAACATTTTCCCCACTACCGACGTCAGGCTAACCGGTCTATAATACCCTGTTTTCTCTCTCCCTCCTTTTTTAAAAAGTGGGGTTACATTAGCTACCCTCCAGTCCATAGGAACTGATCCAGAGTCTATAGAATGTTGGAAAATGATCACCAATGCAAGTACTATTTCTAGGGCCACTTCCTTAAGTACTCTGGGATGCAGACTATCAGGCTCTGGGGATTTATCAGCCTTCAATCCCATCAATTTCCCTAACACAATTTCCTGACCAATAAGGATTTCCTGCAGTTCCTCCCTCTTGCTAGACCCTCGGTTCCCTAGTATTTTCGAAAGGTTATTTGTGTCTTCCTTAGTGAATACAGAACCAAAGTGCAATTGGTCTGCGATTTCTTTGTTCCCCATTATAAATTCACCTGATTCTGACTGCAAGGGACCTACATTTGCCTTCACTCATCTTTTTCTCTTCACAGATCTACAGAAGCTTTTGCAGTCAGTTTTTATGTTCCCTGCAAGCTTACTCTCATGCTCTATTTTCCCCCTGCTAATTAAACCCTTTGCCCTCCTCTGCTGAATTCTCAATTTCTCCCAGTCCTCAGGTTTGCTGCTTTTTCTGGCTAATTTATATGCCTCTTCCTTGGATTTAACACTATCCCTAATTTCCCTCGTTAGCCATGGTTGAGCCACCTTCCCCCTTTTATTTTTTACACCAGACAGGGATGTACAATTGTTGAAGTTCATTCATGTGATCTTTAAATGTCTGCCATTGCCTATCCACCGTCAACCCTTTAAGTATCATTCGCCAGTCTATCCTAGCCAATTCACGTCTCATACCATCGAAGTTACCTTTCTTTAAGTTCAGGACCCTAGTTTCTGAATTAACTGCGTCACTCTCCATCTTAATGAAGAATTCTACCATATTATGGTCACTCTTCCCCAAGGGGCCTCGCACAACAAGATTGCTAATTAATCCTCTCTCATTACACAAGACCCAGTCTAGAGACCCTGCACTCTAGTTGGTTCCTCGACATATTGGTCTAGAAAACCATCCCTTATATACTCCAGGAAATCCTCCTCCACCATGTTGCTACCAGTTTGGTTAGCCAATCTATATGTAGATTAAAGTCACCCATGATAACTGCTGTACCTTTATTGCACTCGTCCCTAATTTCCTGTTTGATGCCATCCCCAATCTCACTCCCACTGTTTGGTGGTCTGTACACAACTCCCACTAGCGTTTTCTGCTTTTAGGGTGTTACACAGCTCTACCCATACATATTCGACATCATTCAAGCTAATGTCCTTCTTTACTATTGTGTTAATCTCCTCTTTAACCAGCAACGCTACCCCACCTCCTTTTCCTTTCTGTTTATCCTTCCTGAATATTGAATAACCCTGGATGTTGAGTTCCCAGCCTTGGTCACTTTGGAGCCATGTCTCTGCAATCCCAATTACATCATATCCGTTAACAGCTATCTGCAGTTAATTCATCCACCTTATTACGAATGCTCCTCGCAGTGAGACACAGAACCTTCAGGCTTGTTTTTTTTAACACTCTTTGTCCTTTTAGAATTATGTTGTAATGTGGCCCTTTTTGATTTTTGCCTTTGATTTCTCTGCCCTCCACCTTTCCTTATCTCCTTTCTACCTTTTGCTTCTGCCCCCATTTTACTTCCATCTGTCTCCCTGCATAGGTTCCCATCCCCCTAACATATTAGTTTAAACCCTCCCCAACAGCACGAGCAAACACTCCCCCTAGGACATTGGTTCTGGTCCTGCCCAGGTGCAGACCGTCTGGTTTGTACTGGTCCCACCTCCCCCAGAATCGGTTCCAATTTCCCAGGAATTTGAATCCCTCCCTCTTGCACCATTCCTCAAGCCACGTATTCATCTTAACTATCCTGCTATTTCTACTCTGACGAGCACGTGGCACTGGTAGCAGTCCTGAGATTACTACCTTGAGGCCCTATTTTTTAATTTAACTCCTAGCTCACTAAATTCAGCTTATCGGACCTCATCCCGTTTTTTTACCTATATCGTTGGTACCTATATGCACCCGACAACTGGCTGTTCACCCTCCCCCTCCAAAATGTCCTGCAGCCGCAGCGAGACATCCTTGACTCTTGCACCAGGGAGGCAACATACCATCCTGGAGCCTCGATTGCAGCCGCAGAAACGCTTATCTATTCCCTTTACAATAGAATCCCCTACCGCTATAGCTCTCCCACTCTTTTTCCTGCCCTCCTGTGCAGCAGAGCCACCCATGGTGCCATGAACTTGGCTGCTGCTGCCTTTCCCTGATGAGTCATCTCCCCCAACAGTACCCAAAATGGTGTATCTGTTTTGGAGGGAGATGACCGCAGGGGACCCCTGCACTACCTTCCTTCCACTGTTCTGTCTGATGGTCACCCATTCCCTATCTGCCTGAGTAACGTTTACCTGCTGTGTGACCAACTCACTAAACGTGCTATTCATGTCATCCTCAGCATCGCGGATGCTCCAGAGTGAGTGCATGCGCAGCTCCAGTGCTGCAATGCGGTCCGTCAGGAGCTGCAACTGGACACACTTCCTGCACACATAGTAGTCAGGGACACTGGAAATGTCCTCGATTTCCCATATAGCACAGGAGGAGCATGACACGGGTCTGGGCTCTCCTGCCATGACTTAACCCTTGAATTAATTTTAATTTGGCAACAATGACAAGGTTCCTTGCTGCTAAGGAAATATTGTCTCATATAAAAGAGCAAGTGGAAAATTTCATTCAATTGTTTAAAGTTTTGCAGTGCCAGCAGCGATTAAAATTACATCAATAGAATGTGCAAAGAAAGTTGCTGACCAGCTAAATCTCAGCCCACTATCTGACAAGACGGTTAGCTGCAGTATCATGTATCTTACATTATTATATATAACTGTATCCTAACATGCTATACATGACTGTAATAAGATATGACTTGTAACCACCAGCATACCTTACCACCAGGGGTGCACTTGCAAGAGAGAGATATATAAGGAGAGGTCTCAGGCAAGTGCAGCATTCCAGAGCTGTGAAATAAAGGTGCAGGTCCAGAGTGACCTTGACTTCACTACATGCCTGATGTGCATCTGTACTGAGGGGACAAGACTTTGCAGTGGCGACGAGGAAGGGATGATGTCCATGCCATGTCATTAGAGGAACGGACCTCCTGCTCAACAGTTATAAAGCGATTTGAACATCTCTTTCAGCCACGTGTGGGCACTTTCAAAGGGACCAAAGTCAAAATCTACATCACACAGGATGCTAGACTGGTCCATCACAAGACCAGAGCTGTACCCTATGTGATGAGGGAAAAGATTGAACACGAACTAGACAGGCTTCTGCGGGAAGGCATTATATCATCTGTGGAATTTAGCGACTGGGCAAGTCCCATCGTTCCAGTCATGAAGCCTGATGGATCCGTACGAATCTGTGGGGACTACAAATCTACCATAAACAGAGTCTCCCTACAGGACTAGTACCTGCTGCCCAGAGCGGAGGACTTATTTGCTACATGGGCTGGAGGTAAACTTTTCTCAAAATTAGACCTCACATCTGCGTATATGACGCAAGAATTGACCGAGGAATCGAAGCTACTCACCAGCATCAACACACATCGAGGCCTTTTCATGTACAATCGATGCCCATTCGGCATCAGGTCGGCAGCTGCCATATTCCAGCGCAACATGGAGAGTTTGCTCAAGGCCATCCCGGGGACGGTTGTATTTCAAGACGACATACTTATCACGTGCAGCGACACCAACTCCCATCTCCGTAATTTGGAGGAAGTACTAAAGCGGTTGGATCGGGTAGGCCTACGAGTCAAGAAATCCAAGTGCCTGTTTCTCGCACCCGAGGTTGAATTTTTGGGCAGAAGGATTGCCGCTGATGGAATCCGCCCAACAGAGTCCAAAACAGAAGCAATTCGCCTGGCACCCAGGCCCCGGAATGTCTCAGAACTGCGCGCCTTTCTCGGGTTACTCAATTACTTTGGGAACTTTATGCAGAACTTAAGCACGCTGCTGGAGCTTTGCCACATGCTACTCAGGAAGGAGCGCGATTGGTTTTGGGGGGAACGCCCAGGAACGCGCCTTCAATTAGGCACGCAACCTTCTGTGTTCCAACAGTGTTTTGACTTTCTTTGACGCAGGTAAAAAGCTAGTTCTCACATGCAATGCGTCAGCGTATGGGGTCGGGTGCGTTTTGCAACATGTCAATAGTGCGGGCAAATTACAACCCATAGCTTATGCCTCCAAGTCACTTTCGTGGGTGGAGCGTGGGTACGGAATGGTCGAGAAGGAGGCGCTCGCGTGCGTGTACGGTGTCAAAAAGATGCACCAATACCTTTTCGGGGCCAAGTTCGCGTTAGAAACCGACCACAAGCCCCTCACGTCCCTCCTATCCGAGAGCAAGGCAATAAACGCCAACGCCTCGCCACGAATTCAACGGTGGGCACTCATGCTGGCGTCCTACGACCAAACCATAAGGCACAGACCAGGCACAGACAACTGTGCCGACGTGCTCAGCAGGCTACCCCTGGCGACCATGGAAGGGTCTGACGAACAGGACTGTGAGATAGTCATGGCAATCAATGCCTTTGAGTCCACAGGTTCGCCCATGACGGCTCGCCAAATCAGAGCCTGGACGGCCAGCGACCCCACATTATCCTTAGTAAAAAGATGTGTCCTAACCGGTGACTGGGCAGAGGCTTGCGATGCCTGCCCCGAGGAATTAAAACCCTTTCACAGGCGCATACATGAGCTATCACTACAAGCAGACTGTCTGATGTGGGGCAGCCGAATAGTCATGCCTCTGCGAGGCAGAGAGGCATTTGTCCGGGAGCTCCACTGCGAGCACCCGGGAATCGTTCTCATGAAGGCCATAGCCAAATCCCACATCTGTTGGCCTGGTATTGACGTGGACTTGGAGCTCTGCGTCCAAAGGTGCACCATTTGTGCACAACTCAGCAATGCCCCCAAGGAAGCTCCACTGAGCCTACCAAACCGTGGTCGCGGGTGCACGTAGACTATGCGGGCCCATTCATGGGCAAAATGTTCCTCGTAGTTGTAGATGCATTTTCAAAGTGGATCGAATGCACCATTTTAAACTCGAGCACAACCTCCACCACTGTGGAGAGCCTCGCAACCATATTTGCAACGCACGGAATCCCTGACATATTGGTCAGTGACAATGGTCCGTGCTTCACCAGCGCAGAATTCCAAGACTTTATAATTGACCACGGCATAAATCACGTCAAGACGGCACCCTTCAAGCCGGCCTCCAACGGCTAGGCGGAGAGAGCAATGCAAATCATTAAACAAGGCATGCTTAAAATCCAAGGTCCCACGCTGCAGGGTCGCCTGTCGCGACTGCTGCTGGCATACAGATCTCAGCACTCACTGACTGGGATCCCCCCCGCACAACTGTTGATGAAAAGGACTTTAATAACAAGGCTCTCATTAATCCTCCCAGACATGCACGAAATCATTGAGGCAAAGCGCCGTAAGCTGACTGAGTACCATGACAGAAATTCGAGGGGGAGATGGAATGAGATAGGGGACAAAGTGTTTGTACTAAACTATGGCAGGGGTCCCAAATGGCTTGCAGGGACAGTAACGGGCAAGGAAGGAAACAGGCTACTGGTAGTCCAAATGGACAATGGCAAAACCTGCCGGAGGCATGTAGACCAAGTCAAAAGCAGATTTACCAACAACACTGCGGAACCAGAGGCAGACTGCAATGTGGAACTTGCATCACACCTGGTGGACAGACAGAGGGAACAATCTGAGGAAAGGGCAATCCCAACAGACAGCCCAGGCGAGTCAACAACAATCACACCAATTAAAACAGGCGAGATACCAGCAACCACACCCAAAGAAAAACAGACACCAAGGCAAACAACTGAACCACAACTCAGACGCTGCACGCGAGAGCGTAGACCACCTGAGAGACTGAACCTATAAAGACAATAAGACCTTGGGGGAGGGTGATGTCATGTATCTTACATTATTATATATAACTGTATCCTAACATGCTATACATGACTGTAATAAGATATGACCTGTAACCACCAGCATACCTTACCACCAGGGGTGCACTTGCAAGAGAGAGATATATAAGGACAGGTCTCAGGCAAGTGCAGCATTCCAGAGCTGTGAAATAAAGGTGCAGGTCCACAGTGACCTTGACTTCACTACATGCCTCGTGTGAATCTGTACCGAGGGGAGAGGACTTTACATGCAGAATTACTGATACTCAAGGAGACATCGAGGATCAGCTTGTCAAAGCAGTGAGGCAAAGCCCTTTTTTACATTACTAATTGGTGAGAGTACTAACAATGTCAATGCAGTACAGATGGTGCTTTTCGTTTGATACACTAGCTCATTTGAGAACAAAGAACATTTTAACTTTTCTGTTACATCCTAATGAGAACTACTGTTGAGAAGTTGTTCAAAATTTTAAACTGGTGCATGGCAGATAAAAAGAGCGGATTTAGGGTGTTGTGATTTGTACAGATGGGGCAAAAGCCATGACTGGACACAATAGTGGACTTGCTGCTGAGGTGAAAGTTGTTTTACCACACTGTATGCACAACAATGCCAAAAGAACGGTCAGATGTATTGACTACTGCTGCCAAGGTGGTGAAGCTCATAAATGCTCGACTGTTAAATTCACGGCTCTTCTCAGTTTTATGTGAAGACATTTGATGGCTGTCTCCTGGTTACGTTTTGACAAGAATCGGCAATCTCAGGGAGGAGTGTTGTATGTTTTTGACTGATTCTAAATCACCACTTCATAATGTTTATGCATAAAACTTTCCTCACAACAAAAGTGGGAAATATGTTATACTTTTGCCAATATAAATGTGAAATATTTACCTTAAGTGATCCCTCTCGCATGAAAGGTTCATTGCTTTTTTCTTCTTCTTCCATTTCTGTTTTGATTTTTGGATTATTCACTTGAAAAAGAAAAATGACATTACAGCACTACTTATGACCTACGATTAAGAAGAAATAACTTTATAAAGTATCTGGTCAGGTGCTCAGGATGTCCCAAAGTGCTTTATAACCAATGGATTACTTTTGAAGTGCAGTCATTATTGTTATGTCGGCAGACATGACAGCCAATTTGCACACAGCAAGGGCTGATGAACAGCAAATGAATTAATGACCAGATAAATTGTTTTTGGTTGAGGCAGGATTTTTTGAACAGGGCACCAGGAAACCTCCCTGTTGTTCTTCGAAAAGAGCCATGGGATCTTTTAAATCCACTGGGCTTCTTCAATGAAGTATAACTTCTTCAATGAAAAATTGCACCATTAACAGTGCAGTTATCAGCCTACATCACCTGCTCAAGTACATATTGAGTCTTGAACCCACAACCTTCACACTCAGTGGTGAGAGTGCTACCAACTAAGCCAAATCTCTGGCAAGGAGTCTTGTCAACTTTGAGCACAGTGGAAATTTAGGCATGCATGGCACATGATTTACTAGCTTTTTAAGTAATGGTCAGAAAATCATGCATCATGTGCCTAATTGTGATCCTAGCAAGCAAAGTTCCTGTCTGGAAGTGCAAAGAAAGAAAAATACCACTATGGTCTGCAATACTAATGTTACCCATTTACTTTTGGCATCTACGGGGGCGGGGGGTCAGGAATGGGAATATAAAATTGGTATTTCACCATATCCCTGCCCACTTTTGCCGAATTTTCCATTATCATTTTTTAGCAGACAGTGGAACTGCATGCCCTAAAATGGGTGGGCTTTTTTTTAAAGACAAGACTGTAATGATGTGGTGATGTCACACGCCTCATTTTCTGTCATTACCACCTAGTTGCAATCATCAATAATCATACCGATATACAATGAGTGTCTGAGTTGTTAGATGCTGGGAAAAGGCGTAAGTAAATTAGAGGTAGCCAAAGATATAATAAAGAGATTAGTTTTCCTGAGGTCAGCATGTGGGAAATTCTCCAAATTCAAAGGTTAGGAATAAGGGAATGGAGAGCTATTACACTGCGTATCCACCCCCTCTACATTTCCTCCTGGATTTCAGAAATTTCCTGAAGAGGTGGAATAGGCCAGCACTTGCAATAATATGCAGGCCAAGTGCTGCCATGGTAATGAGGTGGGATGGGGCATTTTAGCTCTGATCTGCTTTCTTGGAAGCCTTACTCTGTTGGTTCCAAGCAGTGCCTCCCTCTTCTACTTAAACTCCTACAGCAACACTTCCACATTGGAATCTACAAAATGGACAGCTGTGTGCCCCAAAGCAGTTACTACTACTACTGCTGCTGCAACAACTTGTATTTATATAGCGCATTTAATGTAGCAAACTATCCCAAGATGCTTCACAGGAGCATTATAAAAGAAAATGTGGCACTCTGTCACATAAAGAGATATTAGGGCAGATAACCAAAGAGGTAGTATAAAAGCAAAATACTGCAGATGCTGGTATCTGGAAAAAAAAACAGTGGTGAGGCATTGGAGAATAGTGTGGTCAACTGTGTCAAAGGCTGCAGACAGGTCGAGAAGGAATAGTTTACTTTTGTGACAGTTTCATAGTTTGTCATTTGTGACTTTGATAAAGAGCTGTTTCGGTACTGTGGCAGGGGCAGAAACCTGATTGGAAGGATTCAAACATGAAGTTCTGGGAAAGATGGACACGAATTTGGGAGGCAACACATTCAAGGACTGTGGAGAGAGAGGAAAGGGAAGTTTGGAAATGGGGTGGTAGTTGCAAAGATTGGGTCAAGGGTTAGATTTTTTGAGGAGTGGGGTGATGACAGCAGATTTGAAGGAGAGGGGAATAGTACCTGAGTTGGAGAATACCATTAACAATATCAACTATCATGAGAGCCATGAAAGGAAGTTGAGTGGCCAGCAGTTTAGTAGGAAAAGGATCAAGACAGCAGGAGATGGGTTTCATGGACAAGAGAAGGAGGTGGGTCTCATGGACAAGATAAGCTTGCAGAAGTCATGAGGGGAGATCGGAGAGAAGCTGCAGAAAGATCAAGGCTAGAGCAGGGGAGAACCTTAGAGAAAGTTTGGGCCGGTGGGCTAGGGGAAGAGAGCGAAGTGGCAGAGGCAACTGATTGGATGGTTTCAATCTTAGTGACAAAGAAGTCCATGAGCTCCTCACACTTGTTGTTGGAGGTGAGGGTGGAGGTGACAGGGGAGAGGGGTTTAAGAAGACAGTTTGTAGTAAAGATAAGAAGCTGGGGGTTATCTTTGCATTCCCGAATGATCCTAGTATAGTGAGCAGTTTTCTTCTGTGTAGACAGAAGTATTATGAGAATGCCTTATCCTCTTCAAGCAACACACTATTCCCTCCAAATGCTAAATCCATTTAAAGGCATTTTGTCACTGGGAACTCCAGAGTCATGCAAATTGTTAAACCCTAAAAGTGTTCTGCCTTCACTATCTTGCCATTGAAACGCCACTGTTAAGTGTGTAATATGAATGTATCAGCATATTGAAGTTACCTCAGGCAATATTTTATCCATATATTTCCAGTAGACACTGAGCAGCTAATAGATATAAGGCAATTGTTTAAAAAAAACGTTTTTGCTGTGAAAATTTGACATTAGTAGATAGCATTACATACTGCCTGGTTTATTTGCAGAACCAGCTTTTCCCTTCTTCAGTTTCTCAGGATTGGACGATAGGATTTCTTGAGATACTTCAGATGGAGTGTTGGGTGATTTCAGGGTCTCCAGCTCTTTTGCAGCCAGCTCAGCTTGGTATTTGACTTCCTCTTCTTCTACCCAGTCTGAGATTAAGTAGGCAACATATTCCAAATAGTTTCTGGGGAAATGGAATAGAGTATAACAAAATTACAAATTCATACTGTATCGCGCAATATGGATGAACAACTTTAAGGTTTCTTGAAATGCCAGTCCATCCTCATTATAATATAGCTCTCAAGAGATTGTGACTTCTTTTAAATCTGAAGATAAAAGTGTAACAATTCCAGTGCCACTAGTGGTGTAGAATTGGAACGTAGACTTCTACCACACTATTCACACACTATTTCTTTCTGAACCTCCCAGAATATAATAATGGTAATTGCCCACCTGTAATGTGGGAGGGGGCAGGGAGATCACATTATGTAGCTGAAACTATGCAGGTATTTAAAGGTCTGCAGCAGCCTCTTAATGTGGAACAGACCAGTTGTAGTACTTTGCAAGGTAAAGTGATGGAAGGTTTTATTCGTACATCTCATGAGAAATAGAACTCTGAATAGAAAAACAGTTAGATTCTGTGCTGCAGCAGTAGAGGTCCTGTAGTATGAGAGGCATGCCAGGAGAGCTATCCTTTTAAGGTTCGAGAGCACCCTGCAATGTCTGCAGGAAGTCAATGCAAGACTTAATGTAGCTTTCAATATCCAACAAATCTGGATCCACGCAAGGAAGAATGAGTCAGAACCGAGGATAACTGTAAAGCTAAGGTTATCTAAAAGTGTCCCATATCAAAGTGGAGAAGTATTCGAGAAGGCGCCGAACACTTTGTGCTAGACTTTCCACTTTTACTGCTACTGCCCAGATCTCAGCGGTATATACTTCTCGACTTTTCAATACCGCTGGAATATCGCTAAGATCCAAAGCTGCTAGTTTCAGCTTTATTTCCCCGCCAGTAGCGGTAGTGATCGGGCGGGAGCGGTATTTTTCCTCGTGTAAGGCCGGCGTCCTTGACAATAGCCTTACTGCGCATGCGCGTTTTTTTTCTTCTTTTTCCCGCGATTAGGGGGTCAGGGGTCAGCCCACACATGCGTAGATGTGAGAGACAGAGACAGAGAGAGAAAAGAGATTCATTCGAGGAGAATCACTCGAGGAGAATCACTCATCTCTGTTTCTGATTCATAAAAAAAAGATAGCGATCACTTATTATATATAATGGATAGTACAGGTTGAACCTCCCTTATCCAGAACTCCTTTATCCGGAACCACCCATCATCAGAACCATTCCAGGCCACCTTGTGGCGCATGCGCAGAACTCCGACATGAACAAATTGAAGTTCTTGCTCACTGCAGACTCACGCAATCGCTGGCCTGACCCCACAATTCACTGACCCCACCATGATCTCTCTGCCGCACTCCCAGCCCCAAACTAGCCAGCCCCGATATCCCCTTGCTCAGTCCCTGTACCATTCAATTTAATGTGACCAATCTTCATCCAGAAAAATCCCTTATCCAGAACCTGCCAGGTCCCGAGGGTTCCGGATAAGGGAGGTTCGACCTGTAGTGAGGATCAATTAATAGTGGAGGCCAAGATAGGAGGGAGGAAGAGGGCAAAATGTTTCATGGTGGATGCCCAAGCTGCCTTGGTCCATGAAGTGGAGGCATGTGGAACCAATTGACCTGGGCGGTCGTGGGAAACCCACGTTGCCTGGTACCAGCGAATATGGGCAGAAATTGCCGAGGCGGTGTCCTCGGTTGCCCAGGTCCGTCAGGGGCCAGTCCAGTGCCGCAAACGCTGGAACGACCTTGTTTCGGCCGCGAGAGTAAGTGATAACTTTAATAACGCACTGACTCATAACTTCAAATGTAAATCTGTCACATTGTGACATTGTTAATCTTGGTAAGCTTGGTGTCATGCCTTATTTACTATCAACGATGTTATTATATTGTTTTCCTGTACTAAGATGTGTTCATCATGCATCACTTGCATGCTAATGATGTATTAATTGGACATTGTTGAAAGGCATTTGGGGTGGGTAATTGTGGATGTCTATCTGTGTGCTGTGTATTAGTACCTAGGCAATTATCTTATACCATGCTATTGTCATCTTTGCAGAAAAAAATTGCTTTCAATCGTGGTGATTTTCGACGCACCGGAGGAGGGCCGGCAGAGCTAGAAGAGCTCACTAACCTAGAGGAGCGGACCGCAGCCCTCTCAGGGGCACATGATCGCTCGGCCACCCGTGTGGGGTGCAGATCCGGTGTTGGCACCATGTAAGTCATGCATAATCCCCAGGCCATGCAGCGTTCATGTAATTGAGAGTCATGTGAACATAATGTACAAATGATGCTAATTGATATAATGTGATGCTGGGACCATGAAATCTTATTATAATGCCATGCAGTCCGTGTAACTTCTATTCATGTTCACTGCATGTAGCATCTCTCTGTTGTGTTCCTAACATAGATGCGACTGCACACAGGGAGGTTAAAATAACAGTGACCTCAGTCTTTAAGATACTCCAGAGTGAGGAACGGGCCTTAGGGGCCAGCTTATATACAGTGCTCCCAAGGGATGCTGGGATACCTTGGGACTTCAGGGGATGCGCTCCCTGGTGGCGGAACATGGGAGGACATGCTTTACAGATACATAACATCACTTCCCCCGCAAAGTCAAAGTGAAAACTATTTACAAGGTGAGGAGGTCGGGAGCCTATCTTTCCTTGGTGGACTGCCTCGGTACAAATATCTGTTCTGGTGTGTTGGCTGTGCCTTCGCTGGGCTGGCGTGTTGTTGGCCCTGCAGGGCTGCTGGGTGAGCCTGGCCTTGCTGGGCTGTTGGGCGTGATGGGTTCGATTTCCTGGTCCGGCGTGGTGTCGTTGATCCTTTGGGTGTGTGTTGTGGGCGCGAATAAGGTGGTGTCTGCTGTGGGCTGTTCAGGGCAGTCTGTGAACCGCAGCCTCGATTGGTCCAGGTGCTTTCTGCAAATTTGTCCATTGTCTAGTTTGATTACAAACACCCATCTCCCTTGTTTAGCTATTACCGTGCCCGCGATCCACTTGGGACCATGTCCATAGTTTAGCACATACACAGGGTCATTCAGATCAATTTCCCGTGACACAGTGGCGCGACCATCGTTTACATTTTGTTGCTGCCGCCTGCTCTCTACCTGATCATGCAGGTTGGGGTGAACCAGCGAGAGTCTGGTTTTAAGTGCCCTTTTCATGAGTAGCTCAGCCAGGGGCAGCCCTGTGAGCGAGTGGGGTCTCGTGCGGTAGTGAGCAGTACTCGGGACAGGCGAGTTTGGAGTGAGCCTTCTGTGACTCATTTAAGGCTCTGTTTGATTGTTTGTACTGCCCGCTCTGCCTACCCATTGGAGGCTGGTTTAAACGGGGCTGAGGCGACATGTTTGATCCCATTGCGAGTCATGAATTCTTTAAATTCGGCACTGGTGAAATATGGCCCGTTGTCACTGACCAGTATGGCAAACATGGCCCTCAGGCTTTCAATGGTGGCGGTGGCGGTGCTTCCCGACATTATTTCACCTTCAATCCATTTTGAAAAAGCATCCACCACCACCAGAAACATTTTACCGAGAAACGGGCCTGTATAGTTGACATGGATCCTCGACCATGGTCTGGAGGGCCAGGACCACAAACTTAGTGGTGCCTCTCTGGGCGCGTTGCTCAACTGAGCACACATGCTGCAATGCCGTACACAGGACTCTAAGTTAGAGTCGATACCAGGCCACCACATGTGGGATCTGGCTATCGCTTTCATCATTACTATAGCCGGGTGTGTGCTGTGGAGATCCGAGATGAACATCTCCCTGCCCTTTTTGGGTAGCACTACGCAGTTAACCCACAACAGGCAGTCTGCCTGAATGGACAGCTCGTCCTTTCGCCGCTGGCACGGCTTGATTAGCTCTTGCATTTCAACGGGGATGCTGGCCCAGCTCCCATGCAGTACACAGTTTTTTTTAAACTCGGGACATCAGAGGATCTTGGCTGGTCCAAGTCCTAATCTGGCGGGCCGTGACAGGTGACTTATCATTTTCAAACTCTTCCATGACCATCAACAAGTCTGCAGGCTGCGCCACCATCAACAAGTTTGCAGGCTGCGCCATTTCCACCCCCGTGGTGGGCAATGGTAGCCGACTGAGAGCATCCGCACAGTTCTCGGTGCCTGGCCTGTGGCAGATGGTATAGTTATACGCTGATAACGCGAGTGCCCACCTTTGTATGCGGGCTGAGGCATAAGTATTTATCCCCTTGTTTTCAGCGAACAGGGATGTGACGGGCTTGTGATCGGTTTCCAGCTCAAATTTGAGGCCAAACAGGTACTGATGCATTCTCTTTACCCCAAACACACACGCTAATGCCTCTTTCTCAATCAAGCTGTAGGCCCTCTCGGCCTTAGACAAGCACCTGGAGGCACAGGCGACAGGTTGCAACTTCCCCGCAACGTTAGCTTGTTGTAATACACACCCGACTCCGTACGACGACACATCACATGCTAGCACGTAATGTGCAACACAGGTTATACACTACAAGCAGCTTGTTGGAGCATAAAATGTTTCTGGCTTTTTCAAAAGCAATTACTTGTTTTTTTTCCCCATACCCAGTTCTCACCTTTATGCAGTAACACATGTAGGGCTCTAAGAGGGTCCCTGACTACTATGTGTGCGGGAAGTGTGTCCAGCTGCAGCTCCTGACAGACCCCATGATGGCACTGGAGCTGCGGATGGACTCACTCTGGAGCATGCGCGATGCTGAGAATGTTGTTGATAGCACATTTAGTAACCACACCGCAGGTAAGGGTTAGGATAGATAGTGAATGGGTGACCAAGAGACAAGGCAAGAGCAGGAAGGTAGTGCAGGAGTCCCCTGGGGTCATCTCCCTCCAAAACAGATATACCATTTTGGATACTGTTGGGGGAGATGACTTACCAGGGGAAGGTACCAGCAGCCGGGTTCATGGCACCATGGGTGGCTCTGCTGCACAGAAGGGCGGGAAAAAGAGTGGGAGAGCTATAGTGATAGGGGACTCTATTGTAAGGGGAATAGATAGGAGTTTCTGCGGCCGCAACCGAGACTCCAGGATGGTATGTTGCCTCCCTGGTGCAAGTGTCAAGGATGTTCCAGAGCGGCTGCAGAGCATTCTGGAGAGGGAGGGTGAACAGCCAGTTGTTGTGGTACATGTAGGTACCAACGATATAGCTAAGAAGCGGGAAGAGGTCCTACAAGCTGAATTTAGGGAGCTAGGAGTTAAACTAAAAAGTAGGACCTCAAAGGAAGTAATCTCTGGATTGCTACCAGTACCACATGCTAATCAGAGTAGAGGGAGCAGGATAGTTAGAATAAATACGTGGCTTGAGCAGTGGTGCAAGAGGGAGGGATTCAAATTCCTGGGACATTGGAACCAGTTCTGGGGAAAGTGGGACCTATACAAAACGGACGGTCTGCACTTGGGCAGGACTGGAACTGATGTCCTCGGGGTAACATTTGCTCATGCAGTTCGGGAGTGTTTAAACTGATATGGCAGGGGGATGGGAACCAATGCAGCAAAACAGGGCGAAGTAATATGGAGTCAGAAACAGACGTTAGAAAGGTAAAAAGCAATAGTGGAAGCCGAGTAAACAAAGGCAAGAACAAAAAGGGCCACACTGCATCATAATTCTAAAAGGACAAAGGGTGTTAAAAAACAAGCCTGAAGGCTTTGTGTCTTAATGCAAGGAGTATCCGTAATAACGTGGATGAATTAACTGTGCAAATAGATGTTACCAGATATGATGTGATTGGGATTACAGAGACGTGGCTCCAGGATGATCAGGGCTGGGAACTCAACATCCAAGGGTATTCAACATTCAGGAAGGATAGAATAAAAGGAAAAGGAGGTGGGGTAACATTGCTGGTTAAAGAGGAGATTAATGCAATAGTTAGGAAGCATATTAGCTTGGATGATGTGGAATCTATATGGGTAGAGCTGCAGAACACCAAAGGGCAAAAAACGTTAGTGGGAGTTGTGTACAGACCTCCAAACAGTAGTAGTGATGTTGGGGAGGGAATCAAACAGGAAATTAGGGGTGCATGCAATAAAGATGCAGCAGTTATCATGGGTGACTTTAATATGCATATAGATTGGGCTAACCGAACTGGAAGCAATACAGTGGAGGAGGATTTCCTGGAGTGCATAAGGGATGGTTTTCTAGACCAATATGTTGAGGAACCAACTAGGGGGGAGGCCATCTTAGACTGGGTGTTGTGCAATGAGTGAGGACTAATTAGCAATCTCGTTGTGCGAGGCCCCTTGGGGAAGAGTGACCATAATATGGTGGAATTCTACATTAGGATGGAGAAGGAAACAGTTAATTCAGAGACCATGGTCCAGCACGTAAAGAAGGGTAACCTTGAAGGTATGAGGCGTGAATTGGCTAGGATAGATTGGCGAATGATACTGAAGGGGTTGATAGTGGATGGGCAATGGCAGACATTTAGAGACCGCATGGATGAACTACAACAATTGTACATCCCTGTCTGACTTTAAAAAAAAAGGGAAGGTGGCTCAACCGTGGCTATCAAGGGAAATCAGGGATAGTATTAAAGCCAAGGAAGTGGCATACAAATTGGCCAGAAATTGCAGCGAACCCGGGGACTGGGAGAAATTTAGAACTCAGCAGAGGAGGACAAAGGGTTTGATTAGGGCAGGGAAAATAGAGTAAGAGAGGAAGCTTGCAGGAAACATTAAAACGGACTGCAAAAGCTTCTATAGATATGTAAAGAGAAAAAGGTTAGTAAAGACAAACGTATGTCCCCTGCAGTCAGAATCAGGGGAAGTCATAATGGGGAACAAAGAAATGGCAGACCAATTGAACAAGTACTTTGGTTCGGTATTCACTGAGGAGGACACAAACAACCTTCCGGATATAAAAGGGGTCAGAGGGTCTAGTAAGAAGGAGGAACTGAGGGAAATCCTTATTCGTCGGGAAATTGTGTTGGGGAAATTGATGGGATTGAAGGCCGATAAATCCCCAGGGCCTGATGGACTGCATCCCAGAGTACTTAATGACATGGCCTTGGAAATAGCAGATGCATTGGCAGTCATTTTCCAACATTCCATTGACTCTGGATCAGTTCCTATCGAGTGGAGGGTAGCCAATGTAACCCCACTTTTTTAAAAAGGAGGGAGAGAGAAAACAGGGAATTATAGACTGGTCAGCCTGACATCGGTAGTGGGTAAAATGATGGAATCAATTATTAAGGATGTCATAGCAGCACATTTGGAAAGAGGTGACATGATAGGTCCAAGTCAGCATGGATTTGTGAACGGGAAATCATACTTGACAAATCTTCTGGAATTTTTTGAGGATGTTTCCAGTAGAGTGGACAAGGGAGAACCAGTTGATGTGGTGTATTTGGACTTTCAGAAGGCTTTCGACAAGGTCGCACACAAGAGATTAATGTGCAAAGTTAAAGCACATGGGATTGGGGGTAGTGTGCTGACGTGGATTGAGAACCGGTTGTGTGGAAGAACTTTAGTTCACGATATAGGAAGGGGTTAAATTTCTCTCTTCCTTTTAGTAAGTTTAATTCTGTGCTGAGACTGCAGAATCCTGCAAGGCCAGAAAATACTTGATGTCTCTTCTTTGTTAGAAAAGAACAGATAACATGAAAGCTGTACATCTGGTATTTGTATATGTTAAGATACCCCCATTGCCTGGACAAACTGATTTCTCTGATAAGAGGGGCTTTTAGTGATGATCTTGCTGACCCTCGAAAAGATTGAATAATGACGTGACAAGATACTGTTGGGCTGTGTAAACTGACCTTTGTGCCCTGTTTAGAATTGGTAATGTTCCTGAATAATGTAGGTGTCAATTGTAGAGATAAAATTCCTTTTTTTCTGTATAAAGATGGAACAAGTTTCTATAGAATTTCAGAGTATTGCCTTGGTAAGGACCAAGCATCTCTCCGAGATATCTCGCCTGTACATATTAAAAGAATCTCTTGAAGCAAGACTCTGAAATCTCCGCTTGAGTTACTTTAACTTAGAAATTTCCTCGACAGTTTCTGGCGTAGTCGGCAGGATCTCTGATAACGAGATCCCAAACGAACAAGTTTAAAAGTAAAAATTGGCTTAAAAGAAAAAGAGGAATTTTAAAAGGATTTTCCCAGCTTAAGGGGGAAAGTGCCTAGGCTGTCCTAGAAAAGGGGGCAAGCCGCCGAGATCCAGGAAGGGTGAGGCATAGGGTAGCTACCGTAAGAAGCTAAAATAACAAGAAAGCTAAAGGAGACCAGAGCCGAGCCGAAAAGAGACACCGGTGAGCGCTTTGTAAATACTGTGTGTGTATATATTTTTGTGGGCGTGTCTTAACCTCTCGTTTCAGGAAACACCGCGAGAAACTGCACCCGGAGAGAATGGGAAACAGCTCTAGTCGAGCAGGATGCTTGCGTCCAGTTCCTAGAAAAGGGAAGAAAACCGACCCTCCAACTAAAAGAATGAGTATGCAGCGTAAAACTGAAAAAAGGATTCGTAAGGTAGTAAAGCAACGAGAGAAGGTAGGAGATCCAATTGTGCCACCCGGCTCGCCGGCGGACACTGTAATTAAAGAAACAGGAGATGACCGATACGCGGTAACGTTTAGTAGCGATTTATATGGTTGGTCTGATGGGGACTGGCCATATGGAGGAAGTTTTAAATTGTCTTTAATCGAAGAATGGAGGAAAATAACTAAGGAAGGGGGAGGAGACCCTACTTGGGACAAAGATTATATGGATAAATGTTTTATTAAATGGCTAGAGGTTGCAAAAAGACATCAGCCTCCGAAAGTAAAAATATCAGAGAATAAATCAGGAGAGAAAGAAAGGGGGAGCCAATCTGAGAGCTGGTATGGTCCTAAGGTCACAAACAACCCCAGCTCAGGCAGAAGCCGACTCTACCCTCCTTCTCCAAAATCCCCGAGTAATGATAGGAACCACAGCGGTTTTAAAACCCTGGTCTCCGGGAGAGGCCAGAGATATGATCTCTGCAGCCCCAAACCCGGTAAAGAAACCTGTTGCATTTCATAACTGGCTTGAGCAGACCTGTACAATTTATAATCCGCTACCAGGGGATGTTAAACTATTATTACAAGCAGCGTACGGATCTTCCTGGCAGGGAGTAAAAGATATGTTCCATATCCCGCCCGGAGAAGAAGGGGATTGGAGAGCTAATAATGATTTGCTAAATGAAGGAAACGAATCTTTAACACACTGGCTACAGAATAGAGGACGGAATGCAATTCTACAAGGGGCTAGACAACATGGGGATATAGGGGAGGTTACTCGCTGTTTGCAGAAAGCGGAAGAATCAATGATAGATTTCGCAGCCAGGTGGAAAAATAGCTGGGAGGAGTATGCAGGAATACCCTTAGATACGAATGAACCTTTAGCAGTACAAACACTGCTGAACTGCATGTTACCACAGCATGCAAAGACCTACAAAATTAAAGTTTTAGATTGGCAAGGAAAAACCTGGAAAGAGACAGTCACTGTCTTGGCAAACATGGACAGGGAGGGATTGTTCAATTACGTAAGTAAAACCAAAGCAACAGGTCAATATTACCAGCAGAGAGGCGGAGGGCAGGCGCAGAATCGAGGGGGATTTAGGGGTAGAGGAAGAGGAAGAGGACAGTGGTCACAGCGAGATCGCTCTCAAGATGAGTGTAGAAATTGTGGAAGAATAGGGCATTGGGCTCGCGACTGTAGATGCCCGCCCAAACAGAATAGAGGGTCGCAAGGGAACTTTTCCGAACCTCCACCTCCACCAGCCCCTCAATTTTCCTTTTCTAACCCCAATCCGTATCAATCAGCATAGGGATGCCCCAGAGGCATAACGGTACAGGCAGCGACTCTTCGCTTATCAACGGACATAGAAGAAAATCCCTTAGCAATACTAAAAGTAGGAAACACTTATGTAAAGTTCCTGGTGGATACCGGCGCCACTATGTCCTCTGTACCGCCCTCTGTGGGATTACCCGTAAGCAACACCACTGTTTTAAGCATGGGTGTGGCCGGCGTCCCCTTGAAAGATTTTTTATCCGAACCTACTAAATTGACAATTGAAGGACAACAAGTTAATGACGAAACCCTGATAGTCTCTAAGACAACGCCTCTCCCTCTATTAGGAAGACAGACTTTGTGCAAACTAGGAGCCACAATATATTGCACAAAGGAAGGGATGTTTATGGAGATCCCTCCAAATAACATTCATCAGTTCTTTAATGGGATAGAAAGAGAGAAAGAGGAAAAGAATGAAGAAAGTGCTGCCCTTTATAGTTGGCAACTGAGTGGCAACTTCTACTCCCCCCTGATAAAAGAGGCAGTGGAAAACTTAAAGATTAAAATTGACCCTAATATTAAAGAGTTATTGTATATCATCTTAACAAGCTTTGAGGCAGTTCAGCTTCACTGTACAGCCTGGTATACTCGACACAGGGCTGAAGACTATCAGCGCTTTGTGCAACCGTTCTTAAATAAAAACGAAGTAATAGAAGCTACTCCCCACATTTATTTCGGATCTGAAGGGTTGGGGGTGGCCGTGGAGCTAACACCGTTACAACAAAAACGATTTAAAGAAGAAAATACGACACCCCATCTGACATTGGCTGTAAAGCCCCCAGCAAAACCTAAAGACATGGGCGGGATGATCTTAGACATAGAAGAGAAAAGACAGCGACCAGGTTATCAACCATGGGCGATGATAGAACTGCAGGATATACGGCTAGAATTTATCACCCGTGACAGAGGAATTCTCCACTGGGAGAGAAAAGGGCACGATGCTACGTTTGAAAAACAGCAACCCCCCGGACAAACTAGCCCTAACATACCAATGGCACTGAGTCAAGTGTCCCCCGAACTCTGGGCTAAACATAAAAACCATGTTGGACAAGTCTATTCTGCGGTGCCCCATAGGGTCCCCACCTAAAGTGGAATGGACCCCTGAGAGGGAAGAAGCATTTAAACAGTTAAAAAAAATGCTATTACTAATGCTCCAGCATTGGGACTTCCGAACTATTCGAAACCTTTTCAAATGTATGTGAATGAAAAAGAAGGATTCGCAACAGCAGTGTTAACCCAAGAACATGGTGGGGGAAATAGACCAGTTGCTTATTATTCGGTAATGCTCCCCCCAGTAGTACGAGGAATGCCTGCTTGTCTGCGTGCTGTAGCCGCTACTGCGGTCATGGTGGAAAAATCAGTACCAATTGTATTGGACTATCCGTGCACTGTTATCACCGCGCATGCGGTGCTGTTATTGTTGAATTCCGCAGCAACTCAGCATTTCACAGCATCCCGAAGGACAGGCTACGAGGTGCTGCTGTTGTCACACCCTAACTACACTTTTCGCCGTGCGCCTGCAGTAAACCCTGCTGTTTTTGTTCCTACCAGCTCCACTAGAGAAATAGAGGACCCAGACCAGCACGACTGTCTGTCAACAGTGGAGATGGCTACCATGCCTAGACCAGATTTGCTTACGGAACCAATGGACAATCCCGATCTCATTCTTTATACAGATGGGTCGTCTCACAGACCATCAGACAATTTGCTCCTGGCAGGCTATGCTATTGTGAACCCATATGAAATTGTTGAGGCATTTGCCTTGCCCCCCGGAACCTCGGCACAGGCAGCTGAATTGTTCGCCCTAACTAGAGCATGTATATTAGCTAAAAAATCAATCTTCTAATATATATACCGATTCAAGATATGCATTTGGTGTAGTCCATGATTTTGGACAACTATGGAAAAACAGAGGCTTCATCACCTCTGGCGGGAAGCATATTAAGTACTCACAATTAGTGCTTAACCTGATAGATGCCATTCAATTGCCAAAAAGGGTTGCTGTTATTAAATGCGCAGCCCACACAACTGGTGAAGATGAAGTATCAATAGGAAATAGGAGGGCCGACGAGGCGGCCCGACGAGCCGCTTTGGAACAGACGTGCTGCCTACAGGCAGCCTCAGTCTCCCCTCTGCCAACACTGAGCGCCCAACAACTTGAAATAGCACAGCAACAAGTTACAGTGCAGGAAAGAAAAACATGGGAGAAACAAGGATGTTTTTTAAAAAATATCTGGACCCATCCTGACGGACGAACTGTATGTCCCAGGTCTTTGTTTTTGCCCTTGTCTCGCCTAGCTCATGGTCAGGCTCACATGGGCAAAGGAGGGATGATACATGCTATCAATGCGCAATGGTATGCACCAGGAATAACAGTAATAATTGAGAAAATTGCTAAAACCTGCCAAATTTGCCAACAAAACAATAGAGGAAAGACGCCTGCAGAATATGACCATCTACCCCAACCAAGCATGCCCTTTGAAAATTTGCAAATTGATTTTGTCCACATGCCTCCAGTATTAGGCTTTAAGTATCTATTAGTAATAGTAGATATGTTTACAAGGTGGGTAGAGGCATATGCAACAAGGAAGGATGATGCCCGAACAGTAGTGAAGATCCTATTTAAAGAAATAGTGCCAAGATATGGGATACCTATGGGAATCAATAGTGACAGAGGAACACATTTTACAGGAAAAATAGTGCAGAATCTAGCCGAAGCGCTAGGTTTCCAGTGGAAATTGCACATACCGTATCAACCTCAGTCCTCAGGCATGGTGGAAAGAGTCAATGGAGTGATAAAGTCCACCCTTACTAAAGTATGTCAAGAAACAGGACTAAAATGGCCAGATGCCCTTCCATTGGTACTATATACCATAAGAAACCAAAAGAACCGAAATACTGGTTTGACACCCCATGAAGCCTTATTAGGAAGGCCAATGCCTACTGGTGTGAAACCGCCACTAGGAGCAGAAAAGGTAGCATTAATTTGGAATGACGAAAAGTCGCTAAAATATGCTCAGGCCATGTGTGAAATAGCGAGAAGCCTGCATGAGCGAATAAAACAGACCCAAGTACCTCCGTCAGAGGGAAACATGCACCCTTTCAGGCCGGGAGAGCAAGTATTAGTGAAAACTCTAAACAAGGAATCTTTTTCTCCTAGGTGGAAGGGACCATATCAGATAATCCTCACAACAAGAACCGCCCTGAAACTGGAAAAACATCCAAATTGGATACACGCCACCCGATGTAAATACTACCTTCCAGACGAAACACAGCAAGAAGAAGAAATACCGAGCTAGGGCGGACACACCCCGAAAAGAACTGTACTCATCCCCTTTTGTTTCTACCGAGACAGGCTGGACTAAGAGCATAATACCCCGAAGTATCAAGCTAGATGTCAGAACTTGCCTGTATACCAATTTGGGTCTTTATCTTGTAGATCACTGTTACTATTGTACTAGTAAGCTATTATTTTAACGAATTGGTTCAGGAGCATTATAGAAGAAAACAAAGGGAGGAAGATGAGGAAGGACTCCTGGCAAAACTATCAGGGGACACTGGGTATGTTAATCCTTCTGGCAGTGGGAAGAGTTAAAACAGAAGAAAGGTTTATAAAAGAAGGTAAAATATGGAAAGGAGAAATGGCCTGGGGCACGATTGACAAAGCAGGACAGCAGGACACTTATGTATGTTCGGAAAAAGAGGATTGCAAAGTGGGGAACTTCACAGTAAGGTGTGAGGCCTGCGGAATGACATGCCTGACCAGCAAGGAAATAGCTGAGAGCCAAGAAACTAATGGCACGTTTTGTGACCCCGAAGAAGATTGTCATTTTAAAATAGAAAACAGAGGATGGGTAAAGTGCATGAACCGTACAAAAAAGAGATCCGGGCCATTTAAAACGGATATTGACCACCTGCATATCGGTAGTAAGATCCCCAGGTATAGTAAATTTAACCATACAAATCCTATATCCGCTAAGGGAGAGGGATGGTTGCAACACGACCAGTGTTGGAGTCACACTGGACCGATCCTTGAGAAAAAAGCGAGACGTGCTGGGAACTGTATTAGGTGGGGTAGGAGTAGGAATGGGAGCCTTGAACACAATAGATATAGAGACCCTGCAAAACAAAATCCAGGTTGTAGGAGGACTAATAGGAGAAAGTATAGAGTTGAGAAACGCGTGGGATGAAGGGCTACAGCAACTACAGGTATCTGGCTACATAACAGACAAAATGACAAAGAAATAGAAAAGGCATTGTCCAAGCGGGGCAGAGATATTCACCAATTTGAGATAGAAATGAGTTTTAAAAAGGGACAATTAGTACGAATAGCAAACACAGTTACCTCTATAACAGCGCATCACTGGTGGGATATATTCCTAGGCTGGTCCCCCAGGGCAACAGCGGTATTAAAACTGGCAATACACCCGATAGTAGTACTTGGTGTAATTTTGCTGATTCTGCTGCTAATTGTCTGTGGAATGGGGCTGAAAGTAAGATCCCTGTTAGGACAAGTAATGAACCTAGTAGAAAAAATAGAGCAGAAAAATGTGATCGTGAAAGGAAGGTTAAACAGAATAGAGGGACAGTTAGATGACTATAATGAAAAAGAATGTTTAGAGATGAGACCTTACCCCGAGGGGTATGAGCCTCCCTTTTCTTTCTAAGAAGGAAAGCATGTTGATCATTAAAGATAAAAGATCAACAAGGAGGGAGTTGTGGAAGAACTTTAGTTCACGATATAGGAAGGGGTTAAATTTCTCTCTTCCTTTTAGTAAGTTTAATTCTGTGCTGAGACTGCAGAATCCTGCAAGGCCAGAAAATACTTGATGTCTCTTCTTTGTTAGAAAAGAACAGATAACATGAAAGCTGTACATCTGGTATTTGTATATGTTAAGATACCCCCATTGCCTGGACAAACTGATTTCTCTGATAAGAGGGGCTTTTAGTGATGATCTTGCTGACCCTCGAAAAGATTGAATAATGACGTGACAAGATACTGTTGGGCTGTGTAAACTGACCTTTGTGCCCTGTTTAGAATTGGTAATGTTTCTGAATAATGTAGGTGTCAATTGTAGAGATAAAATTCCTTTTTTTCTGTATAAAGATGGAACAAGTTTCTATAGAATTTCAGAGTATTGCCTTGGTAAGGACCAAGCATCTCTCCGAGATATCTCGCCTGTACATATTAAAAGAATCTCTTGAAGCAAGACTCTGAAATCTCCGCTTGAGTTACTTTAACTTAGAAATTTCCTCGACAGGTTGGCAGACAGGAAGCAAAGAGTAGGAGTAAATGGGTACTTTTCAGAATGGCAGGCAGTGACTAGTGGGGTACCTACATTAATGATTTAGACTAGGGGATTAAATGTAGTATCTCCAAATTTGCGGATGACACTAAGTTGGGTGGCAGTGTGAGCTGCGAGGAGGATGCTATGAGGCTGCAGAGTGACTTGGATAGGTTAGGTGAGTGGGCAAAGGCATGGCAGATGAAGTATAATGTGGATAAATGTGAGGTTATCCACTTTGGTGGTAAAAACAGAGACACAGACTATTATCTGAATGATGACAGATTAGGAAAAGGGGAGGTGCAGCGAGACCTGGGTGTCATGGTACATCAGTCATTGAAAGTTGGCAAGCAGGTACAGCAGACGGTTAAGAAAGCAAATGGCATGTTGGCCTTCATAGCGAGGGGATTTGAGTACAGGGGCAGGGAGGTGTTACTACAGTTGTACAGGGCCTTGGTGAAGCCACACCAGAAGTATCATGTAGAATTTTGGTCGCCTAACTTGAGGAAGGACATTCTTGCTATTGAGGGAGTGCAGAGAAGGTTCACCAGACTGATTCCCGGGATAGCGGGACTGACATATCAAGAAAGACTGGATCACCTGGGCTTTTATTCACTGGAGTTCAGAAGAATGAGAGGTGATCTCATAGAAACGTTTAAAATTCTGACGAGTTTAGACAGGTTAGATGCAGGAAGAATGTTCCCAATGTTGGGGAAATCCAGAACCAGGGGTCACAGTCTAAGGATAAGGGGTAAGCCATTTAGGACTGAGATGAGGAGAAACTTCTTCACCCAGAGGGTGGTGAACCTGTGGAATTATCTACCACAGAAACTTGAAGGCAATTCACTAAATATATTCAAAAAGGAGTTAGATGTAGTCCTTACTACTAGGGGGATCAAGGGGTATGGTGAGAAAGCAGGAATGGGATACTGAAGTTGCATGTTCAGCCATAAACTCATTGAATGGCGGTGCAGGCTCGAAGGGCCGAATGGCCTACTCCTGCACCTATTTTCTATGTTTCTATGTTAACCCCGGTAGGAAGTTACCAAAATAGTTGAGAAGTCCCAGGAACGACTGCAGCTCCATGATGTTCTGTGGCATGGGCGCATTCCTGATAGCCTCTGTCTTGGCGTCTGTGGGCTGAATGCCGTGCGCCGCGATCTTTCTCCCCAAAAACTCCACTCTGTTGCCATGAAGACGCATTTCGACCTCTTCAGCCGCAGCCCTACGCAATCCAGTCGCTGGAGGACCTTCTCCAGGTTTTGTAGGTGCTCGACGGTGTCCCGACCCGTGACCAATATGTCGTCCTGAAAAACCACTGTGCGTGGTACTGACTTGAGTAGGCTCTCCATGTTTCCCTGGAAGATCGCTGCAGCCGACCGAACTCCAAACGGGCATCTGTTGTAGATGAACAGTCCCTTGTGCGTGTTGATGCAGGTGAGGCCCTTCGAAGACTCCTCCAGCTCCTGCATCATGTCGGCCGAAGTCAGGTCGAGCTTGGTGAACGTCTTGCCTCCTGCCAGCATTGCAAATAGGTCGTCTGCCTTTGGTAGCGGGTATTGGTCCTGTAGCGAGAAACAATTAATAGTTACTTTATAATCGCCGCAAATCCTGACTTTTGAGTGCTGGAACAATCGGGCTGGCCCACTCGCTGAATTCCACTGGGAAGATGATGCCCTTGAGTTGCAGCCTGTCCAGCTCGATTTCAACTCTCTCCCTCATCATGTGAGGTACTGCTCGCGCCTTGTGGTGAATGGGTCAGAAAAGTTTCCAATGCCTGGCTCAAAAAGGGAAGGAAATTTGTTAAGAACCTGGGTACATGAGGCCTCATCGACATGTGATAGCGCTCGGATGTCATCCCAGTTCCAGCGGATTTTGCCCAGCCAGCACCTTCCAAACAATGTGGGGCCATCGCCCGGGACAATCCAGAGTGGCAGTTCGTGCACCATGCCCTCGTAGGTGACCTTGATCATGGCGCTGCCCAGGACAGTGATGAGCTCTTTGGTGTCCGTTCTCAGTTTTGTGTGGATGGGGCTCAGGGCTGGTCTGAGTGCCTTGTTGCACCACAGTCTCTCAAACATCTTTTTACTCAAGATGGATTGGCTAACGCCAGTATCCAGTTCCATGGCTACAGGTAAGCCATTCAATTTTACATTTAGCATTATAGGTGGACATTTCGTCGAAAATGTTTGCACCCCGTGTACTTCAGCATCTCCCTCCTCTCTGAGGCTCGAAATTGCTTTGATCCACCATGGACCGATCTTCCTCTGCCACCTGGTGGTTAGCAGGTTTTGCAGAGCTTGCAGCTCATCTGCAAGTTTGTTTGAGATGCCCCATTATTCCACAGCTCTTGCAAACATACCTTTTGAAGCGGCATGAATAGGCTGAATGGAAGTCTCCACAATGCCAACAAGGTGTGAATTACCTTGCATTCATCCTTTGTTGCAGACTCTGAGTCATCTGAGGCCTGCTGGCAGTTGCAGACTTGTGGTTTCTGCCCTGTACATTTCTGCTTGCAAACACAGTTCCAGTTAATTTATGAACATTGCTAGTACTCGTGTGCTGAGAGATTTGTTTGGTGTTATCACTGGTGGACCTAAACGCCTGTGCTATCGCAATGGTCTTACTGAGGGTCGGTGTCTCTACAGTCAAAAGTTTTCGTAGGATGGTCTCGTGGCCAATGCCCAGTACAAAAAAGTCTCTGAGCATCTGCTCCAGGTAGCCATCAAACTCACATTGTCCTGCAAGTCGCCTTAGCTCGGTGACATAGCTCGCCACTTCCTGACCTTCAGATCGCTGGCACATGTAGAACCGATACCTCGCCATCAGCACGCTCTCCCTCGGGTTAAGATGCTCCCGAATCAGTGTACATAGCTCCTCATGCGACTTATCTGTGGGTTTCACCGGAGCCAGAAGATTCTTCATGAGGCTGTAGGTCAGTGCCCCGCAGACCGCGAAGGGGATCGCTCTCCTTTTTGCAGCGCTTCCTTCTCCGTCCAGCTCGTTGGCTACAAAGTACTGGTCTAGCCGTTCGACATAGGCTTCCCAGTCCTCATCCTCCGAGAACTTCTCCAGGATGCCCACAGGTTGCTGCATCTTTGCGTTAAATTCGTATACTCATCGCCAGTTGTTGTGTTCCTAACACAGATGAGACTGCACACAGGGAGGTTAAAGTAACAGTGACCTCAGTCTTTATTAAGACACTCCAAAGTGAGTAACAGGCCTTAGGGGTCGGCTTATATACAGTGCTCCCAAGGGATGCTGGGATCCCTTGGGACTTCACGGGATGTGCTCCCTGGTGGTGGAACATGGAAGTGCATGCTTTATCTCGGTGATATATAATGCGGCAGTGTTGCTCCTCTACATATGCCTACGTATGTCTGTGCAATGTAAACATTAAAACGTCACCCTGACCCTCCCCTTCCCCTTCTGCTTACCTCTCATATTATGTTTTCTAGCTGCGCAGGCGCAAGAACATGCTGAGCCCCCTGGAGCACCAACCCTTGTTCTGATGGTCTTGACTGGAGAGGACACCGAGGAGGGTGATGATGATGACAATACTGTCGAACTTTCCGACGCCCCTCAAGATGTTCCATCTGGCGAACATATCTCATTGGATGTTGCGGGGTGGCGGGGGTTGGGGGAGTGGGGAGGGCGAGGACTGAAGGGTCCGTTATACCTGCGACCACCTCTTCCTCAGCTGAAGTAGCAGGACCAAGCAGTATGCAGCAGGGCACACCGAGTGTTACAGCCCCTGTGCAGAATCCACAGAGGTTGATTCGGCAGGGGAGGCGTGCTCGAAGACAGGCAGACGTTGACGTGGACATGGTGGACTAGGGCGAGTGTCGATATTGGTCGACAGCTCCTCCAGGCTATTGGTGGCCTAGCCGGAAACATCGGCACACAAGTCAGCACGCCAATCGGGGGACATGGCGGGGCTGATTGCGGAGATGCGGCGAACCATTGTTTCTGTTGAGGCCATGCGGCAGACGCTGGAATCGATCAATGGCACTGAACCCCAAGGTGTCAAACCACCAATGCTGACAGCACCTGTGAGTGAGGAGCATAGTAATACTTCTGACTCTGAAGACGGGTCTTCAGACCCTTCCTCTTCTCCAGATTCCCCATATTTGGCGCTGCCGCCGTCACACCCCACCCCCCACAGCAGCACTCGAGGTACCCTGCTGCACAACGCACTGGTCCCAACTCGGGCAGAGGTAGGGGGTAATGGAAAAAACCCAATTGGGGATAAGGTGGGGGCATGGGGTGTGGTGGTGGGGGAGAGGGAGGCGGTGTGAATGGTGGCCGCAGGTAAATTTTGTGGCGGGTTTGGGGGTGGGGGGAGGGGTGTTTATTCAATAATTGTTGGCAGTTGGGGTGGGGGTTGTTGTGGGTTTAATGTTTTCAATCGTG